>NC_051177.1:181331972-181411694 GCF_013339695.2 Rhipicephalus sanguineus | reverse complement strand
TCTCTCGTGCTCACGAAAGAGGGTAGGTTCCGACTTCACTTGCTTCGCGCGCGAAAGATGTTTTTGGGGTAGTTCCAGTTCCTCTGGTCCATCTCTATCGCGTGCAGACCTAAACACAACAACTGGAGTGACCTTCTCTTCTGCAGTGTTTACCCTGTTGACGTCTTTGTCGCCGTCGCGCACCACCCGGAACCTGACTACCGGTACCCTGACTGCCACATGGTGCCGCCGACAATAACATCCAGAAGGCTGCTTCAACACGTCCCCCGTAAAGCTTATCCTGTGCGTCTCGTAAGTACCTAAAGAAACTTAGCGTGGTGTCGTTAAATACCACCGATTCGATGGCTACTCATGATTATGTACACATGGCAACGTGTCTATATGGCCGCCAGTGAGACCACTCCAATGCACGCTATTTAACTGTTCTGGACGTTTTCCTGCGAGCGTGAGGCGGCCACCTAACCTTCTTGTGCATGGCGGTGGACCGCCTTGATTCTTCTTACCTTCTGGTATAGGTAGCACAAATGCCAGCACCACTGCACCGGTGACACGCATTAGATGACAAAAATAACGAAGCTTTTGTACAAGGAATTTTCGAAACTCTGTCCCAGCGCCTAGCTCAAATCTATATTGCTTGAATCTTCCATATTTTCCCATGGTCAGCGAGTCGCACCCATGCATTAGCGCGGAACCATTTCCCAGACGAATTTTGGTTTTTCAGCAAATACCATTTTCTGTCATAATCTCGCGAAGTCCGCTCATTGTCTTCTTTTCTAACACTATCCTTTGCTGGATTTCTTCTGTACGTCTGTCATACGCATCTATTCAGGAATCTACGGAAACGTGTTCTCCAACATCTACTCGCCGTTTATCGAAATGTTAACAGCTTACCTTCATTCCCAGATTTAGTATTCTTTTTGGGTTTAGAAAATACCAGTATTCTCGTTTTGTTCTTTTAGATTCGGAATAGGCTGCACTAAGTCTGGTATGCTGTCTGCCATGAATGTCGTGTCGTCGGGGCGTCGTCAATTAGTGTACCTTCGCGCCACCCATTTTCGCTTCCATATAATAGTTTTCAATGCTCTCGTTTCCGAGTGCGTTTTCTGTGTATGAGGTGAATAACTATGGTCAAAGATTTGAGGCCTGTGTGACTCCCTTTTGAAACTTACCCCTGTCTGTGTTGCCAACGTTTCTCTTCACAAGCCTTTGTCTCTTGTGTTGCGGTTCCTTAGTACAGTTATACGGTGTCCGGGAATGCCCGTTTGCATAACATATGTCCCAAACTTGCAGTAGTCATCAGTCAAAAGTATTGCTAGTAATTGTGCATTATAAATACGAACTCTTCTTGTATTACTTACAGCTGCTCGTGAGTCATTTCATACTTGCTCCCTGCTCTCGTGCCGCGAACCTTTCTAATACCTGGTCTGCGCTTGCTAGGTTGTTGAGATGAACCTAGCAGGCGCGCCAAACCAGGAACCACGGAAAAAGAGGCATAAATGTGTCCTCATTTTAAAAAGAATTAGGATCTAGATGGTGTACGTGTTTTGCACTGAGGTTTTTTTTCGGTGCCACTTCTTCTTTTGCTGTGTAGATTGAAGGGTACAGACTCAGCAACCAGTGAATTTGCATATGTTAAGACGGGGATATATATAAAGCATGGCACATGCTATTCCGTAAACGTGACCTGAGGGCTCCCGGGTAATCGCCTATTAGATAGACAATTACGACCAAAATGTCCAGTGTCAGCTGGATGAGGGCGTCACTTCTGTCATGAGCTCCGGCAGCGTGCCGTTCTTCCGGAGCTCATCGCGGAGTCGACGGTACGGGCCACCGATTTGTTAATTCGCCCGACAGCTGGCGCTCGGGCCCTAAGCTAGGACACAATGACCGAGAACTCGTATCAAACTACAATTGGCAGTATATAAAGCTGAAAGCGCCGGATGCCTCAGCCAGCGACGGCGTCCCTCGGCGTCGGCGTCAACACGAGTGATGCATAAGATCATCATCACGTGATGACGTCACCATATGACGTAATCATGACGTCACAAGTAGAAGAATTTGTGACGCCATCAGGATGTCACTATATCGTCACATAACGTGACGTCACGTGATGACGTCATTACGTGACATCGTCGCTTGGTCAGAGGTGGGCCGATCACGGAGGCAGCGGAAAAACAGATGAGGTGCAGAAGGCTTGCTATGCCTCCGATCCCGGAGGCTATGAGAAACCACGTGAAGTGTTGAAAGCTTTCGGAGGGATGCGGGGAAGGATCAACATATCTACTGAGAAGAAAAAGTAGAAGGCCTTCGCCTTCGAGTCGTGTTTGGCGAATGCATAAAGGATGCATGTGATCTTTTGTCTCCAAGACATCGCAAGACGTTCTTTTGTCGTCCCTAATTTGCCTGTCAGAGAAGCGCAAGAAGCATGTTTCGCATGTGGTCTTACTTCGATTCTCGCATATTTTCTCGTATGCCCCTTTTTACTTGCAACTATAATTTCTTGCAGATTCCACCAACTTGTTGGATATTAACTTGCCTTGTTTTATTGCGCTGGCATTTATATGGACAGTGTCGACGGGTTTTTGCCGCCGCCGTCATGTCCCGTATGAAGTCCAAATTGATAAGATCTCCCCGCGCATCGTATGTTCTACCGCTAATAAAAGCGCGCGAGCGGGGGCGACGTACGCGGCTGGCGCAGAGATCAAACGAGCCAGCTCATTTCCGTCGCTCTGAGGGTGCATGCGATAACATCTCCCCGCTCGGGAGTCTTGCCGTCGAAGCAGACAGCAGACGCCCCGCCCGTCTTTAACGAGCATGAAAAGAAGCGAGGGGGGTGGGAGGGTGTCGCGCGAGCAGCAACATCTAACTTTGAATCTAAGGGCGCGGTCGCGATCGCTCGCGCGCGCGCTATCTCGACAGCCATCACGGCGGGCGGCTCGTATACCCTTCTACGTGCTGCGCTCTCAACGCGAAGTGACTATAGGGACAGAGCATCTCTCCCTGGAGCGGCCGGATTCTCTTACACCAACCTTTTCTAGTTACGGGAGATCGGATACAAAACAGTTAGCTGCCAGCCTCACTTCGCATAACACTACCATTTGTTGCTATTGCATTCATTGCTTCGCCCTTGCGGTGAAACTGACTTTTTTTCTAAACGACTAGCGCAGCTCATGAATAATCGATAAATATATAAAAGGTATACAAATGTCACGTGTTATGCTTATTTTATGCATTTCTTTATAAGTAACTCGCTCCGAAGTTCTCCCCTTGTGTTGTTACGCTCACTTTTTTCTCTCATTTGCAATCGTAAAGTTATCGTGGCACGTTTGGGGTGAACGTGAGATCGCAGTGCAAAAAGGTACAGCGAAATATATCCCTTATAAAGCTAGTTGTACCGCAAGTAAACGACTCCTAGTATTCGATGTGTCGCCCTTGACCGCGTTGTCAAATGCGTTAAACTGTCTACGTAACAGGGCAACACCATCTGGAGCCTAGCGCGGGATTCGGGCCACTGGCCACCAAATATTACGTTTGCCGTTTCCTTGGGAATGGCCGGCAGATGGTACAGGCCAAAATACCCGGACAACATGCTGAACAGACCCGGAAATTACACGTTGGGCTTCCCGTGCGCGACAGAGGAGCACTCGCCAGGGGGTCAGATGGTGAATATCACTGAGGTGAGGACATTACTTAACTGTTACGGCTCCTTTTCTGTAACTTGTGACAACGGACAGTACAAGTAAGCGTGAACGTGTGTTCAGATTGGTATCCTCAAAGTGAGAAAGAGGCTAGAACTTCCTAAAAAAACTGAACACGCCTTAATAACTCCACTAAAACAAGCCTACGTTACGGGCTAGAAACGGTAATCATAATTCAAGAATAATGTCCTGACGTGTACAGTGAAAAGCAGTAGTGGTTTTGCAAGTGATAGGAGAAAAATTGGGCGTGTCTCTTCGATATCACTGGAGACACCCGTCGATTATGCAAATGAGAAAGTAGCGTTGCATTCTTCGGTTTGGCTTTTGTTTCATACATTTACATTGTGCTAACTTAGTAACCTGTCGTTCCGCATATTTTATGGTGGCAAATCTCTTCTTCCCATAGAAACTGTAAACACGGCTCTCGGGAAATCAATTAATTATGCAATGTCAAGTCTTCCACTCAAATAGCGCTTTATGAAGTACGTTTAGCGGGCTGCTTTATATGCATAGCTTGGATACACGTGTTCACCTGCGTTCTAATTTGGTTTGCATTAAAATTGTTATTTCGAGTAATAAACATCACACATTATATACGTCCCTCTTGGAAGATACCAAGCGTAATCGGATTCGGCCAACCTGTTATGAAGCCAACAGAAACATAATAATAATAATAATAATAATAATAATAATAATAATAATAATAATAATAATAATAATAATAATACCTGGGAGTTAACGTGCCAAAACCACGATACGATTATGAGAGACGCCGTAGTGGAGGGCTCCGGAAATTTCGACGACCTGGGGTTTTTTAACGTGCACCTAAATCTAAGTACACGGACCTCAAACACTTTCGCCTCCATCAAAAATGCAGCCGCCGCAACAGAAACGAGCGATCTTATTGTTAATACTAAAGCCTAACTTCGCTTGCACACACTTCTGAGTTCTTCTGACTATGGCTGCCGCTGCCGCTGCTCTCTCGTCGCGTAGTTCACTCGGCAGCGGGACAGAGATGGCACCCTGGTGCTCACGTCTCAATCAAAAGAAAAAAGTAAGACGAGCGCTCCAGACCGTCCATGTTCGTCGAAGTATCGACATTGCACCGTCAACTGGTCTCCTGCTAGCCGTGTCCAAACTGTTTTTAAATTTTTTTTTCCAACAAGAGAAAGTGAGAACTTGGATCTGCCGTCACTCTTTAATAAAGTGTGACAATATGCACGAAAAAATAACTTGCCACCTGTGGGAACCGAACTTGCAGCTGCTGCACTAAGCGTATGGTGAACCACCAGTACTGCTAAGGCGGTGGCTCCTCCGATTTCCTGTGCGTGTACTGATTTGTGTCTGTCGAAGCTCGCAAGTGTCAGCCAACACCACTTAATTATGGCCAAGGCGATCATGTCGCCCTCCTATGGAGTCCCAACGTTGCTGTACACAGGTCCTTGGTGTGTTTATACGGTTATACCTAAAAGAAACGGGCGGCTCGATCAATCGTCCTTTTTTATTATTCAATATCTACCCCATGTAACAGGCCTATTGAATAATTAGTGTCCTGTTTCAGCTAGACTGTTCTGAAGTTTAGCATGTATATTAGAGAGAACCATTATTCTACTCTAACAGGCATGCATCGACCAAAGATACAGTGGCAACTTCCAGTACGACATAGCCTACAAATCCGAATTCACGTACAACAAGAATGAGAAGTGGCTGTTTACGTATGACACGGCACGCGCTCTTCGCTTGAAGGTAAGATCACACGTTCATAGAGCCATAAATTGGCTGGACTGGGCTAGATGCTGCATTATTGAGCGTTTTCGAACAGACCTTCAAACAGGACGAAGTCCGGGCGACAGACACAGAGCTGAATAAAAAGCAGTTTCTATATAGTGCAATTCAACTGCAGTGCATAACAAGCACGATGTACGCAGCATACAATGACAAAACTACCAGAGCACTAAAATCCAAATTATTACAAGCCACATCTTGACAGGCTGTCACATTTTCAATAAATATGCGATTTCACTGCTTTATAAGAGATATAAATGAGACAGGCAAGAATTACTGCATTTTTTAATGTAAAGCGCTTATCTCACGTGCGTGTTGCTCCTCTTAGCTTCCTAAAAACAAGGGCTCTTAATTAATTATGTAACAACTACAATTTTCGAGAGCTTACAAAGCACTGAATTCTTTAATGTGAAGTTAACATCGAAAATCTTTTCAAGAAAAGAAATATCAATGAAACAAATTAGGCATTTTGTGGAATGTGAATGCTCGATTGTGCACGATATACCTTTTATATGCGGGCGCTGTGACATCGGCCGAGGAATCCAATGCGCAAGTGAAGAATGGCTGTTAGAAGCGCCGCATCTCTCCTCACTTCGTCCTGTATAAAATGCTTTTTTAGTCTGTTCATGTAGGAGCGCACATCTGTCTAGTCTTGCGATCCAGTGCGCGTGGTGGATATCTGAATGTGTCCGTGTGTATCCTTAAAAGGAAGGAACGAAAACATTCGAGCTACTTGGAAGTCATATAGTTGACAGCGCCTTGAGTGCAACGTGTATAGTGCGTATTCTTGTGGTGAACCTTGCATAGTTCGGCACAGCTCAGCAAGTGACTCTGGCTCCATGTTTGGTATGCCTGTCTCGACGTGTTCTAGGACGTGGCATATGTTATCGAAATCGTTCACACTCATATGTTTATTGCATTTTCGACGAAAATGCGATGAAAAAACTGCAGCAATAAAAGTAACTTCTTCGTGTCAGGAAATCTATAGCCTGATTATTTTGAGACCAGAGATCTTACAGTAGAAACAACTGTACGTGTAGTTTACAAACACAAATAAAATAGGACTAACTGGCACTGAGAGCGACAGGTGTAAAGCAGAATGCTGCAAATAAACAATTTCGGACTGAAAGAACGGGAAGCGCACTCATGATGGTTCTTAAATCATTTTGATCTTTCAAATATCATTATTACGGGCCGCGGAAGTTCAGTAGACACGCTCGGTGTAAGGGAAAATATTTTGAAGCACTGAATGCAGGTATGTACGTGCAGCTCAATAAGGAGGAATCGAAAAGGCGCTGTTTCAGTGGTTCCGGTGCATGAAGCGTTAATTTTCATATCAGCTACCTGATATTCAAAAAGGAGGCAACAGAATGCTTAAGATGAGATATCATGACTGAACTTAAACTGCTCTAAGAATGCACATGTGGACTACGTGATTACCAAAGCAGCACTTGCCTTGAATAAAATTCAAAGAAATTTAAAATGTGCAGTTTATGACCTTAGAAATGCGGCGTACCTAATTTGTGCAAGACCTATTTTGTAATCCGCTTGTACTCTTTTGGGACCCCTCTAAGATATCTATAATTAATAAGCTGAAAAAAAAGTACAAGACAGAGCAGCCAGGTTTTCTTGGGTAGGTACGGGAAGAAGTGCAGTTTCACAGCAATGTAGAAGGAGCTGATTCGGGTACCACTGTCGCCTCGTCAAAGAAAGTTGCGGTTAAAGCTTATGTATCGCATCATCATCATCATCGTCAGCCTGACTGCACCCGCTGGAGGACAAAGGCCTCACCCATGCTGCGCCAGTCAATCCGGTCCTGTGCTTTCTGCGGCCACCTTATACCCGCACACTTCCTAGTCTCATCTTCCCGCCTAACTTTCTCTCTTCCACTCACCCGTTTGCCTTCTCTTGGAATCCATTCTGTTACACTTAATGACCAGCGGTACATGCCCTGCCCATGCCCATTTGCTTTTCTTGATTTCGACTAAGATGTCCTTAACATCCGTTTGTTCCCTGACCCACTCTGCTCTCTTCTTATCCCTTAAGGCAACACCTATCATTTTCCTTTGCATTGCTCGCTGCATCTTCCTCAATTTAAGTTGAACCCTCTCTCTAAGCCTCCAGGTTTCTGCTCCGCAGGTAAGTACCAGTAAGATGCAGCTGTTACATACCTATGACATATTTCATAACAAAACTGTAATCAATAGCGGATAGTACTTAAAACCGACAAACTATGGTTTATCAATACGCACTAACCACCAGTACAAAATTAGGGAATACCGCGCCCAGACGAATGTGTGCGCAAGTTCCTTTTGGTTAAAAACTATCACTCAGCGGGATCGATTGTCTTGTGAGCAGGTGTGCAGTGTTTATGTTGATGTATATTTTTCTCATTTGTAACCCCCTGCGGTAAAGCTTTTGGCTTAAATGGGGAAATGTGTGAATAAAGAATATGACAGGTTATGTGCGGCGACGAATGACTTGAGTAATATGCTAAATGTTGTAACCATGCTTGAAGACCTTATCGTCATCACCATCGCTGCCGTGTACGCTTCCTTAGTGCCGCCAAAGCTTCTTTCACATATCTGGTTTCCAGAACCATCTGAATGAGGGAATACACGAAAACACATCCGGATCTGTTATAGAATTTTATGCGACTCACGGAGCGTTATCCTAGTCCACTACAACAATGGTATCGGTTTCTATGGCCCCTAACACGTATCGTCTCACACTGTGTGGGGCGCCAATATTTCCACGAAGTGTTGCGTGCGTGTGCTGTGCGATAGCTCGGTGCGTGGTTAGTACGTGAGACTAATATACAGGTTGCTTGATAAGCATGGGTTCAAATCCATGTGGATGACGTAAAGAAGATGCTTTCTGTGTCTTCATGCTGTGGCAGCGATGAGGTGTCTCAACACGTTGGCTAGGGATGACGAGGCGTTGTGTCGACACAAACTTCAGCAGCTATGTGTCGTCTCTGTTGGCAGTGGTAGTCACCAGTGTAACGTAGTGGACGGATGCTGTAAGCCACAGTCACTGCTCGTTTTGGCTAGCGGACAGTAACGGCTCAGTGCTATCCCAGCTTCTCAACCTTGAAGAATGCATGCAAGCAATGACTCAGTAGAGACTTGACGCTGTGTCCAGATTCGTGCCTCTAAATGCATAATTCGCTCAATGAATGTGGTATGTCATGATGAGCATCTCAGGACAGAAATGCTCCTGAAAAAAAATCACCGCATCTCCACTAATGTGAATCATGGCGAGTGGCGAAGCACTGGGTATCGTACCGGTATGTCATCGTAAGTCACCCGCGCGTTGCCACTGCGAATGTAAATTGAGGGACATAAAGTGGAATATATATATATATATATATAGTTCCTTTTTAATGCTATTGTTATAATTCGTATATCGTCTTGAGTTCTACATCCCCTTTTTCCGTCATTACTACTGCTTTGTGGTCTGTGAAACGGAGAGCCAGTGTTCAAACTGTCAGGCACGACACCGTGCACATCTTTCAGTATTGTGATAGCCAGACTTGTTGGTTTGGGGAACATAGTGTCTTTAATTATTATTCGACTTCATTTTTATTAAGATATTTCAGGATTGTTTTGAGTGCTGCATATGACTCTTATCTGAGGCTTCATAATCGTAATCGTAATCGCAATTTATAATTCGTATATCATCTTGAGTTCTGCATTCCGTTTTCCCTTTATTTCGTTTTCATTTTTCGTTGTGCAGGTGTTCAGTTTCGGTTTCGGCTTTGTGTAGCATGACGGACGCCGATAAGGCTAGGCCCTAAGGAGCTTCGCCCCTGAAACCGTTCGAGCAGAAAGCTTCAATGATTTGACGTTTTATATAATATAATCTTGACTGTCATATAATTGTGTCATTTGAATTTAATTATGCTACTAAATTAAAATAACTCCTTTAACTTCTGACGAGCACGAAATAGCAGTGGAGCAGTGTGACAGTGTGACGATTGCGAACTCTATCCTCCTTCGCAGTTGTGCGAGACCAAGAAGAATATGACGCACTTCCGTTACACATTCGCCGCCGTCAACATCCAGTTCGAGGATGCCAAGGACTACTGCGGCTACGGAGAGTTTCCACGTCTGCGTGCGCTTAAGCTTCTGGCGCACTTTTTCGCCTTCAATTACACCTCCCCTGACATGGAGCAAGCGTGCTTAAAGGCAGCGTAACGGTAATCGTGCGCAATACAATGAATATGCGCATAGTTTTCGCTGCTCATTGTATTTTTTCTTGAGAAATTTATTTTAAATAGTTATGTAGCATTTTATTCGGCTTATTCTTCAGCCTAAACATACGAGTGCACTGAAATGTTCTCTACTCCTACATTTATGAAGAGACCAACTGTTCCTCATAAACTGACAATAAAAACAAAATCATGCAATTGTGTCTCAATAAACAGTACAAATATAGTTGCAGCTTTTTCGTAAACTGTTGTTGCGTGGATCTCTTGATACGGTCTGCTATGCGCACGACACTCACGCAGCTGGTTGTAAAACTATAAACATTATTCCAGAGTTAGAAGATACGTAGTACTACGTCCCATGTAATACTACGCGTGTACGGAGTACTACGGAAATGTTGCGTGTTCCACTAAAACTTCCGAGACATCGTCATGCGGCAACGTCTACCTGCAGAAGCCTCCAAATAATACGTGGAGATGACGTCACCCATTTTCGTATTCTTTACAGCAATGTTTAGCTAAGGTTACGCTGTTATCCTTGTGTCCAAGTGTGTGTAACGGTATTTATTACGAGCAAGCCACAGCGAGACTTGGGTATTCGTGTTAGTCCCTTCAAAAACGAAACGGCCGCGGCGCCAGTTGTGCTGCGTTTATCATCACACGTAGAATAGGCTAAGTTACTATCGGTTTGTCATGGATGCAGATGACAGAAACACGTGGTCATCAGCTTTTCTAGTCTAATAAATCCTATCATTTATTGCCGAGAATACATCGCTCAGTACGACCACTGACACCAGGACACAGGTCCGGCCATGCCTCGTGTGTTGCAGAGCATACTTAACACGACTGTACGTACGCTGTCCACGAATTGCGGACAAGGTAACAATTACAAATGCCTGCAAAACATCGCCCATCACGCATACACAGGGGCATGATTTATGTGCTATTTGAAACACTTTGACAAACTGAAGTCATCACCTACCAAACGAGCATTTCTTGCAGGGCTTGCGCAACGGCACTGGTCATGAAATTTTTTTGAAACATCGCATGCTTGCACCATATGCGTACCATTAATTAACGCCGAGTTTTCCTTTGTTTCAAATTATTAGGTTATTTTGAAATAACAGAAGGTGAAAAAGTTAAATTCTGAAGAGAAATGTGCAGCAGACGACTTCGAATCTGAATACGGTGTCAGCATTTAGGAACGAATATCCAGCCCAAACAAAAAAAAATCACAGCATATCCACGGAGTGAATGATGATGAGTGGGCGAAACTGCGGAGGTTCATCGGTAAACCGTGATTCTTCCGTGAATTCTGCCCAGTACATCATCACCGACGTGAGATCGGGCGCGTTTATACTAAAGGTTCGATTAGAGTTATGACGACTTGCAGCTCACTTTAATTTTACATGTACGCTGTGAATTTTCATTTTTTTAGAAAACCATTGCTTTAGAAAACATCTGGCGTCTTTCGTTAAGCAGGTGGCGTCTTTTCGTTTTGCTTTAGAAACATCTGGCGTTCTTCCGTTTTGCTTTTAGAAAACATCTGGCGTCTTTCGTTCGTTTATTTCATCAATCAACGGCGTTTTGAACAAAATTTTTATTGTTTAATCACGCACAGGAGAAATCTCACCAGGCACTACCTTGGAGGTAAACAATGGCTGCTAATGGGAATGAGAGACAGAAGAAGTCGGCTTTTAGCTAGCACTTACACTTCTACTTCTACTAACGTTTCCTACTGGAACATGCCAATGGCTGATAATGGGGAACGAGAGACAGAAGAATTCGGCTTTTAGTTAACGCGCACGCTGCGAATTTTTTATTGTTCAACAACGCACAGGAAAAATCTCCCACTGGCACCACCTTGGAGGTCAAGATCTGGTACTAGCGTTAGGACTGGTTACGCACTACGACTACGAGGGACGAACGGGTGCCGCCTTAAGGAGCTTCGCCCCTAAAAATGAGATGTAAGAAAACATGAGTTTACATGCAGGGAGAGCTTACCATTTTTCCATGTAGACTGCTCAATACTATTACTACTGGGTCATTCCACGCCAAACGTCCCAAAGATTGCGCTCGACCCTCTCCGATTGTATTGTAAAAAATGGTGGACGTTCATATCAGTGCACTATTTGCCCTCGAAAAGTATTTTATGGAAAAAAAATTGTCTTGTCTGTTACAGTGATTTGAATTTTGCCGTAGTGGGTGAAACATAGGTTGCGAAAAAATACTCTAAGAAATACAATACTTTATGGAACGCCTTAAATATCTGCAGTTTACTTGAAAAGGAATGGCACTATCTTATTATCGCCCATTGACGACCACTACTTTGTCTCACGATGTGCTTTGGGGTGAAGCAATGCTGCAATTATGCGCCCATTTTGATTATTTTTTAAAAATTCTACGAATATTACAGACAAAATAGGACTATATCACATGGCTGGATAGTGGGCAGTAAGCGTGTCAAAAAAGTATTGAAGTCGATGACCGAGTAGTTTCGAAGTGGAAGGGGCGCAAACATTCAAAATGTGTGAAATGCCCCACGTTCAGGCACATGTAGAGTGGTGATGCGGTCCACGTAAAAATCAACGCTTGGTCTCATTTCGAAGAGTAAACAAAGGAAATTTACTTCTGATAGTTTAATCGGAGTGTTTTTTGTTTTAGGCGAGAAACAAAAATTTATGTTGAGCGTTCGTGGCGTGCCTGGGCGCGGGCCCGTAAGTCCGCTTCACTGCGCCGCCGCTGTTCTTTGGGGCAACGGAAGTATGCAGCGCGCACGCGGGTGGCACGATCGTGTGCTGCTATGAGTTTTCACGTTGCTGAAAACTTGCAAACAGTGTATATGGCTGGCAAGATGTTTCGGAAGGGCACTAAAGGCTGCCGGTTAGTAGTCGGAGCTGAGTACGATTTCATTGCCACGTCACTGCATGCACAAGTGCGACAGGTGCAGAGCTTGGGTTGTGTTTTCGATCTCTGCGGAGGTTGCAGTTCTTACTTCCGTTGCCGACGTATGGTCTTCGCCACTTGAAATGCCTGTGCTGCTGAGTAGGGGGTGAGCCCGGCATTAAGAGTGGTCAGTGATGATGGCACGAAATGGTGAAACGTGCGCGTACCTTTGAGGGAGATTGTAGACTCAAACCTTGCTGAGAGCTCAACTTTCTTCCACGCTGCATGCGATGCCTTCATCTTAGTAATGACCTTGCGATTATTAAGCGAAGGCGATGGACATTTAAAAAGACAAGCCGCCTTAAAGGCGGCTTCGTCTTTTTGTATATTTATCGCTTTTGATTTCCGTTGTACAGGCTCTCCGTGTAAAATATGACACGATAGCAGTATACTCACCATTCGCAATGTTTATCTTACGCGCTGCCAAGGAATGCGGCCGAAAGACGAACCTTCGAGTGCCGCGTGCTCGCTTGGCGACGCGATCACCGGAGAAAAGTTCACCTCTGCCGAAGATTCGAGCGTAAGAATACGTAGCACCATTCGGCTCCGAGGCACGAATGGCGCGAGTCACATTCAAGCGAGCTGCCCATAAAAAAAGAATTATAAGTGTATTCCCGGTGCCTGTTAGCCACTTTTATTATATAATATATTTTAAACGAACCATCACTCGTTTTCCCCGACACTTCGTCGGTGGCACTGCGGAAAGCCGAAGAATGCGTGTCGAAACGTGAAAACTCACAGCAGCACACGATCGTGCCATCCGGGTGGGCGCTGCATACTTCCGTTGCACCAAGGAACAGTGGCGATGCAGTGAAGCGGACTTACGGGCCCGCGCCCAGGCAGTCGCGAACGCTCAACATAAATTTTTGTTTCCCGCCTAAAACAAAAAACACTCCGATTAAATTTTCACAAATACCTCTGCTTTGTTTACTCTTCCCAACGAGTCCAAGCGCGCATTTTTACTTGGACCGCATCACCACTCTACATGTGCCTGAACGTGGGGCATTTCACACATTTTTCAATGTTTGCGCCCCTTCCACTTCGAAACTACTCGGTCATCGACTTCAATACTTTTTTGACACGCTTACTGCCAACTAACCAGCCAGGTGATATAGTCCTATTTTGTCTGTAATACTTGTAGAATTTTTAAAAAATAATCAAAATGGGCGCATAATTGCAGCATTGCTTCACCACAAAGCACATCGTGAGACAAAGTAGTGGTCGTCCATGGGCGATAATAAGATAGTGCCATTCCTTTTCAAGTAAATTGCGGATATTTAAGGCGTTCCGTAAAGTATTGTATTTTTTAGAGTATTTTTTCGCAACCTATGTTTCACCCACTACGGCAAAATTCAAATCACTGTAACAGACAAGAAAATTTTTTCTTCCAAAAATACTTTCCGAGGGCAAATAGTGCACTGATGTGAACGTCCACAATTTTTTACAATACAATTGGAGAGGGTCGAGCGCAATGTTTGGGACGTTTGGCGTGGCATTTTTCTGAACCCCGAGACAGCTTCCTGGTACTATTATTGTTATTACCATAGCAATTATATGGACACTCTCGACGGGTTTTTGCCGTCGCCGTCGCCTTCATGTTCTGTATAAAGTCCAAATCGGTAATATCCCCCCACGCATCGTATGTTCTACTTGCGTGTAAAAGCACACGAGCAAGGGCGACGAATGCGGCTGAAGCAGTGTGAAACTAGCCGGCCCATCTCCGTCGTATGGAGGGCGCATGTGGTAACACACCTCGCGAGCGAGGCCTGCCGTCGATTGCTGCTCAAGAAGAGAGGAAACGCACAGCCCGTCATGAAGGAACATGAAGAGTCGCCGGGGGAGCGGGTTGTCGTAACTTACGTTACGTGGGGTTCGACAAGCAACGATACGAAGACGCTGAGTATCAGTACTCCAGGTTCACCACACCTCTTTATTAAAGCACTCAATCCCACACTTCTATTTCGCCAGACGGAAGAGGCGGGGATTTCGAGTACCTGACGGGTTTCACAGTGCTTTGACCATATCTTGCGATGACGCCCGCTTCTTCACGCAGGTTGGTGCCAACTCTTTCCTCTTCATCCCTTGATGTAGCCACCACTCCCGGCATTTCTTGCTGTTGTGGGAGGTTTGGTTTCACTTGTTCACTAAATTCGATGTCTGCGCAATATTCCTGGGTCGCCGGGGCCGGAATCAAATGGTATGTCTTCCGAACGAGTTGTCTCTGCGGAGTATCGACGACCCAGGGCATTGTATTTTTTTTTCTTCTTCACAAGCCAGCCCGCTGTGCAAGGTATTTTTACCCATACTGGACCTCCTGCGGTCGTTTCGCCTCGATCGCTGGCGTTGTGCCTCTGGTTGTAACTTTGGGTTTTCTTTCGCTTTTTTATCGTTCCGGCGGAATTCCATATTTTTCGGCAACATAGAGGTTATCTGGGATGGCCAGGTAAGTGAAGTCGTCCTGAGCTGTGCTTTCCGTTATTGGTGTACTGAAAAATCAAGTCTACGGATTATCCATCAGTTTCACACCTCCGCGCAGGGCTGGAGGTGTGACTGCGCCCAAGAGTCGTGCTTTACATGAGTGGTCGTATATTTGGGCCTTCAGCTTTTTTGAGAATGTCTTTGGAAACTTTCACCGTCCTTTCTGCGTCACCGCTGCTCTTGGAAGAGTGTGGACTGCTCGTGACATCCTTTATTTGGTATTCTTTTGTGACGTCCTCAAACTTCCCTGAGGTGAATTGAGGTCCGTTGTCTGACCTAAACATGTTTGGTATTCCGTGACGGGCAACTAACGACTTTAGCTATCACCGTATGCGTAGTAGTGTCGCGAAGATAACGTACCTCTATATGACGGGAATAGCAGTCTACCACGGCTACATACTGCTTGCCTTTCAGTTCAAACAGGTCAGCAGCAACTTTCTGCCATGTATATTCTGGTAGCTGTAACTCCATCATGGGTTCCACTCTTGGAGTCCATTCTTGGATGCAGGTAGTGGAGTCTGCAAAAATCTCTTGAGTTTGAGCACTTAGCCCGGGCCATCACACTGACAGTTTCGCCCTTTATGTCCCACGTGCAATTGGCAAAGCAGCTTCTTCCATAGAGTCTTTGGAATGACCAAACTGTTTTTTTTTTCACTAGTAAATTATTTTGCACCGTCAGGCTGTCTCTGTATTGGAACTAGGAGGCAATCTCAGGCGGAATTCTGACTTTGCCTGGCGAGCCTTTAGTGAAATACTATTTTACTTCTCGGCACACTTGGTCATCCCTCTGTGCAATCCCAACTTCATTAAGGTAGTCGCTCGACGCTGGTAGCAAATTTGTCACTATCTGAACATATGCTTCGACATCTTCTTCCATGCTCTCTGCAGGTTCTACTGGTGCTCTGAAGTGTGCGTCTGCAGTCCACATCTCTTTACCCGGAATATGCTCAATGGAGTAGTCAGAACGCATGAGTCTCAGCTTGAATCTCTGAATTCTTGCTGGAATTCTGTCCAGCTCTAGATCTCCTCACAGTGGAACCAGAGGTCTGTGGTCAGTCTGGACACGAAACTTTGTCCCTAAAGGAACTTTTCAAAGCTTTCACATGCCCACGTAACAGTGCATGCCACTCTCTCAATTTGAGCAACTCTTCTCTTCGTTTCACTCAATCCTTTAGACCCAAACACCACTAGTTTGTCACGACCGTCCTTGCCTCTTTGCAACAACACAGCACCAAGACCGTAGGAAGATGTATCTGCAGTGACTATCAGCTTTGGGGTTATGTACTGTGAGTGTCGCTGCTTCTTGGAAGTCTCTGTTCACCTGGTCGAATGCCTGCTGCTGTTAAGAGTCTACCTCCCCGCCAGGTCCTTTTTGAGGTGTTCCCTGAGGTGCGTCATCTTGTCGGACCGGTTCGGTATAAACTTTCCCACTTGGTTTGCCATGCCAATGAACTGGCGCACCTCTGTTGCTCTGCGTGGTACGGAAAATCGTACTCGAGCTACTGGCCTGTTGGCCATAGCGTCAGCTCGAAGAGCAAGAAAATATTTTAACAATGGCCGAATGGGTGTCAGTTAAAGCAAGACGTGCTCCAGCAAGTAGTTGAGTTCGTACCAGGACAACACCAAGCGCTCAGGATAGAATACTACATGAGGCGCGCTACTTTTTCTCCGTTATCTCTATAAATGCACTCAGACGCTTTCTTTGCAGTCTGGTGGTCTAGTGGTTATGGCGCTCGACTGCTGACCCGAAGGTCGCGGGATCGAATCCCGGCCGCGGCGGCTGCATTTTTGATGGAGGCGAAAATGTTTGAGGCCCGTGTACTCAGATTTAGGTGCACGTTAAAGAAACCCAGGTGGTCGAAATTTCCGGAGCCCTCCACTACGGCGTCTCTCGTAGTCATATCGTGGTTTTGGGACGTTAAACCCCAGATATTATTATTATTATTTCTTCGCAGTCTCTTTTGGCTTTCAGTTTTGTACTTTAGGACCGTTAATACATCGAGATACCGCTGGCTAGCCTTGAATTTTTTTTTACAATTTTAATGTACAATTCGATGGTAAGTTCCGCCGTAACGCTTATTTCTTTCGGGATACTTTCCAGTCTTGCCTCCTATCTTAAACGCAACCCAGCTCGAAAGCTCCGCAGAGCTTGGTGTCCACCTTGGGGATCTCTTTCACATCCATGTGACTATGTCGGGCACACCCTCGTTCCTGTTCTCATCGGGCAATTAGACTAAACAGCACCGAATTGGATAATGATCAGCTACGTGAATTAAATTAGCCTTCAACATTGGTTAAGTCGATACGCCATACTTCTTATACCAACTTATTCTACTACGCTCCTTCATAAGAGGATGTGGTGATCCTAACCGCGACATTACGAAAAAGCCATAGCGGGAAAGTAATTGGACCACCTGATGATGTGCTCGACTTCTCCTTAGTCGGCAACTAAAGCATAGTGTGTGATATGCGTGTATACTGTAGTTTTCTCAACATAAGCAATGAGCGAGGTGACACCGCAAGGTAATGCATCAAATTTACGGTCTGCTGACTCCCAATATACAGAAAATGGCTATAAATCTAACAAAGAACTGGCTGTACTACCTGGCTGCAAGTATAAACTCTCATATACGCGAAAAGAGCTATTGTGCTATAAAACCTGGGGAACAAAATCGTTTGTTCATTCCTCGTTATGCTTCTTTTATTCACTTTCTTCCCCTTTGACTCTGTCTGTCATTAGGTGGTAAATCACGCTGCAAAAAGCTCCTTTCAATAGTGCTTGTACAAGTCCAGTAGCATTACTATACATAGTGCATGGTTTCATCAGCAAGGGTGTGTTATGTCAGCAGAGACTAGGGTGCCTTGATGCCCGCGCGCTCCGCTGAGGGTGAGGACAGGCGCGTCGTCTGCTACGACGGCCGCCATTGCGAATCCCGCCGCATCTCGGCAGCATGCGGAACGCGCTACACAAAGCGCTTGCGGTGCGCAGATACGTCTGGAAATAAGTGCACGCTAGTGAGCTTTCTCTTTTTCTTTTCTTTTTTGAAGCTTGGGCAGCTTTTATTGCTGTTGCTGCCTAAATGTTTATTAAGGAAGCATGTAATTCATGTAAGCTGACGGCCTGCGCATGTGTTATGCGCTAGAGGTGGACGTAGACTGTTATGTTGAAAACCAATCCTCTTCCTTACGCCGGAAACGATAAAGTCTAAAGCCTTACTTAATTTCTCGTAAGCTCTGCATTTCAAATACACAAACATTCGTTTAAGGTATTTGTATACATGTCAGCAGCAGCAGCAGCAGTATATGTATCTGAACACACACAATTTAGTGTTGCGAAGCTACCTAAGCGCGATTAAGGCGGCTCATTTTGCTAAGTTAGCGAACAATTTACTCGTTTATTATGTTCGGGCAGTAGGTGCGAATATCCTGCTAAAATGAAACGAAAGCTTCTTTATCATTATTATTGCTGACATTTCTTGCTCACAATCTGTAGCCGCTACTGTATCGGCACTCGAGTTGCACCTTGAGTCCTTATCAAAACGATGAATACGTTATTAAGTGGTATGCCGTAAAACTTTGCATGCGCGCAGTATCAGTGCCTTTTTCCTTCTTTTTGTATCTGCAGTTTCTTTTTCTGTAGGTTTTCTCGCATGCCCAACTGCATGCACATATCAATGAGTGTTTCCAATACTGTTTTACACTTTGTGCGGCAGATGCACGGCGTCGTTTATATGTCTCTTTTAATAATATCGAGGGTTTTTTTTTACTTGCCATAACCATGATATGATTATGAGGCACGCCGTAGTGGAGGGCTCCATGAATTTTGACCATCTGGTATCTGCACTGACATCGCACGGTACACGGGCCTCTAGCATTTCGCCTCCACCTAAATGCGACCGCCGCGGCCGGGATCGAACCCGTGACTTTCGGGTCAGCAGCCGAGCTCCGTCACCACTATACCACCGTGGCGGACGTCTTTTTAAAACGCGAAATTTGACCGTCGGCGTCCCGCGTCTACGGCGTCAGCGTACCGCGACGTTGGGGACGAGGGATGCAAAAAAATCATCGTCACGTGATGACGCCACCATATGACGTCATCATAGCTTCACAAATTTGGCGTGACGTCATATGATGCCGTTATCGCATGACATCGTACCTTGGTCAAAAGTGGGCAGATCACGAAGGCAGTGCAAAACCAGGTGAGGTGCTTCCGATCTTGGAGGCAATGTTAAACCGCGCTTTGTGCGCAAAAAACGGAGAAGAAGAAGATGGCTTTCGCTTTCGAGCCGTCTTAAGCGAACGCATAAGGCAGCCTGTGAGTTTTTATTTCATTAACTGGTTTTCCATGACGTACTAATTGTACAACTTGACTTTGTTTCTTGTATTTTTTTACTGACATAACGTGTCTACTGTAAACAATGCTTCCCCGTCTTCTTGTTTTCATGCGTCTTCTTTGCATAGACGCTTCGCGAGAACTGTTTGTATGCGCATTCCTCTGTGAGCCTTCAGGGCTTACATTATTAATAAATAAATTATGCTTACTCAAAGAAATAAGATATTCAGTGTGTGTGTGATATTTTACGTTAGTGCATGAATAATTTCTTACTCTGCGTACTGCTTTTACAAACAACCTTAATGGTTATTGTGCCAAAAATGACATAAAAAACAAGTGGTGATGGAATTGTGTAAAAAGGCCTAGGGTGCAGCCTCACTGGCGACCACAGCCAGCAATGCACTCCCTCACCAGAGCAGGATTGGCCACCCTGGTGTAGTACTTGGCCACTACCTCCCACATGAATACACCAATTAACCCTCGGCCCTCAGTCCCCAGCGGCTGCGAAGCAACTGACCAAGGCGGCGGCCAGACCTGCGACGCAGCGGAGGGTGCTAAGAATCTCTGGGTCCGGACAGGCCGCCATTGGAATCTGAACTTGGCTACGTATAACGCTAGAACTTTATCTAGTGAGGCGAGTCTAGCTGTACTATTCGAGGAATTAGAGGGTGTTAAATGGGATGTAATAGGGCTCAGTGAGGTTAGGAGGCCACAGCAGGCTTATACAGTGCTGAAGAACGGACACGTCCTATGCTATCGTGGCTTAGCTGACAGAAGAGAACTAGGGGTGGGATTCCTTATTCATAAAAATATAGCTGGTAATATAGAGGAATACTATAGCATTAATGAGAGGGTGATATGTATCGTAATTAAGTTTAATAAGAGGTACAAGATGAAGGTGGTACAGGCCTACGCGCCTACATCCAGCCATGATGATCAACTGGTTGAACGCTTCTACGAAGGCGTAGAATCAGCAATGAGTAAGGTAAAGACACAGTATACTGTGCTGATGGGCGACTTTAATGCAAAGGTAGGCAAGAAGCAGGCTGGAGATCATGCAGTTGGGGAATATGGCATCGGTTCTAGAAACGCCAGAGGGGAGTTACTAGTAGAGTTTGCAGAACGCAATAATTTACGCATCTTGAATACCTTCTACAGAAAACGGGCTACTCGTAAGTGGACGTGGAGGAGTCCTAATGGCGAAACTAAAAATGAAATAGACTTCATAATGTGCGGCCACCCGGGCATTGTACAGGATGTGGAAGTAGTTAACAAGATCCGATGCAGTGACCATAGAATGGTAAGATCTAGAACTCAACTAGACGTGAGGAAGGAACGGCAGAAACTGATACGCAAGAAGCCGATTAATGAACTAGCTCTGAGAGGGAAAGTACAGGAATTCAGAGTTTCACTTCAGAATAGGTACGCGGCTTTAACCGAGGAAACCGACCTTAGCATTGACGCTATGAATGATAATCTGACTAGTATCATTAAGGAGTGTGCAGTGGAAGTCGGGGGTACAGTCGTTAGACAGGACACTGGTAAGCTATCCCAAGAGACGAAAAACCTCATTAAGAAACGTCAAGCTATGAAAGCCTCAAGTGCAACAGACAAAATAGAGCTGGCGGAGCTTTCGAAGCTAATCAATAGGCGTAAAGTAGCCGACATAAGAAAGTATAATATGGAGAGAATTGAGCATGCTCTAAAGAACGGAAGAAGCCTCAAAGCTATGAAGACAAAACTGTGCATAGGCGAAAATCAGATGTATGCATTAAGGGACAGGGAAGGCAATGTCACAAACAATATGGATAGAATAGTTGAGGTAGCGGAAGAGTTCTACAGAGATCTGTACAGCAGCCGAGACAGTCAGGATGATAACGTAAGAAGCAGTATTAGCGCAGAGGAATCTGACAACCCACCAGTATTGACAGGAGAAGTAAAGAAAGCCCTAAAGGGAATGCAAAGAGGCAAAGCAGCTGGTGAGGATCGGGTAACATCAGACCTGTTGAAAGACGGTGGAGAGATTATGTTAGAAAAACTGGCCACCCTGTATACGAAGTGTCTCTCGACGGGGAGGATACCAGAATCTTGGAAGAATGCCAACATTATCTTGATCCATAAGAAAGGGGACGTCAAGGACCTGAAAAATTACAGGCCCATAAGCTTACTGTCCGTTGTCTACAAACTATTTACAAAAGTAATTGCTAACAGAATTAATACGACATTAGAGTTCAATCAACCAAGGGACCAGGCAGGATTTCGTACAGGCTTCTCAACAATAGACCATATTCATACTATCAATCAGGTGATAGAGAAATGCGCGGAATACAACCAACCCCTATACATAGCCTTCATAGATTACGAGAAGGCATTTGACTCGGTGGAGACATCAGCAGTCATGCAGGCACTGCGGAATCACGGCATCGACGAAGCCTACATAAACATAATGGAAGAAATCTACAGCGGCTCCACGGCCACTATAGTCCTCCATAAAGAAAGCGAGAGAATCCCAATAAAGAAGGGCGTACGGCAGGGAGACACGATCTCTCCAATGTTATTCACAGCGTGTTTACAGGAGGTTTTCAGGGCCCTAGATTGGGAAGAATTAGGGATAAGAGTTAATGGAGAGTATCTCAGTAACCTGCGATTCGCTGATGACATTGCATTGATGAGTAACGCGGGAGACGAATTACAGCTCATGATTAGTGAACTGGATACGGAAAGTAGAAGAGTAGGTCTGAAAATTAATATGCATAAAACTGAAGTAATGTGGAACAATCTTGGCAGAGAACAGCGCTTTGCGATAGGTGGAGAGACACTGGAAGTTGTAAAGGAGTACGTCTACTTAGGACAGGTAGTAACCGCGGAGCCGAACCATGAGAGTGAAATAACTAGAAGAATAAGGATGGGATGGGGCTCATTCGGCAAGCATTCTCAAATCATGAATGGTAATCTACCACTATCCCTCAAGAGAAAGGTATATAACAGCTGCATCTTACCGGTACTTACCTACGGAGCAGAAACCTGGAGACTTACAAAGAGGGTTCAACTTAAATTGAGGACGACGCAGCGAGCGATGGAAAGGAAAATGATAGGTGTAACCTTAAGAGACAGGAAGAGAGCAGAGTGGGTCAGGGAACAAACGGGGGTTAAGGACATCATAGTTGAAATCAAGAAGAAGAAATGGATATGGCCCGGGCACGTAGCACGTCGGCAGGATAACCGGTGGTCGTTAAGGGTAACTGACTGGATTCCAAGAGATGGTAAACGCGTGAGGGGGAGACAGAAAATTAGGTGGGTAGATGAGATTAAGAAGTTTGTAGGTATAACGTGGCAGCAGAAAGCACAGGACCGGGTTGATTGGCGGAACATGGGAGAGGCCTTTGCCCTGCAGTGGGCGTAGACAGGCTGATGATGATGTGTGTGTGTGCGCGCGCGCGCGTGTGTGTGTGTGTGTGTGTGCGCGCGCGTTATTATCCAGTGCACAGGCCATTTATTTGTGCGCCATTTATTTGTGACAGAAGCAATTACACAAATAAAGCGCAGATTACATAATAAAACATAACTGCCACTAGTCGATTCACAGTGATCGTAAATGATTAAAAAAACAGGAACTGCGTAATTATTCAAGACAGGACGAAAATGTAACCTTGAAACACAGAAACAGGGAAGGATAAAAAACATTTAACTGCACACATACATACATGGGCATCAGACCAGCACAGAAGGCGTACTTAAAACACGGAAAGGAATATAAAAAACAAGAACCCGCCGTGCTTTTAGTCATGGTGCTTGACTGGTGACCCGAAGGTTGCGGGATGGAATCCCTGCCGCAGCGGCACCATTTCGATGGAGGTGAAATGACAGAGGCCCGCGTACTTAGATTTATGTGTACGTTAAAGAACAACAGATGGTCAAATTTTCGGGAGCCTTCCACCATATACGGTGCCTCTCATAATCATATCGGGGTTCTTGGGACGTAAATTCTCACAAATAATTATTATTAAGAAAAAAGAAGGATCTGATCTGCAGACAAACGCGCATAATATATTCCATGATACATTTCAAATCACAAAAATAGCGAAAGCAAAAATCAAAGGCAGATGCAGGACCAACCAAGTGCATTAAAGAATGTTTGCGAAGTAAAATGCAGGATTCATGAACCATTCATGCAGGATTCAGGACACGTGAACCAAAGCATTTTGATCATGTAGCTGATATCAGTGTGTCCATTTATTACGCAAGGTTAACACCGGCAGAATTATTCCTGGATGTGCATTCGAAATACCGGCCGGAAACGTACGCTGCAAGTGCATAATGTGTTCTTCGGATGCCGCTTGTCACGTTTGATTTTTACTGTCCAAAGAAACCTCGTATCTTCTAAAACGATAAGCTCCCAGCGTTTCTGGAATGATTGGTGCACTGCGGCACGCAACACCCGGCCATGGTGACGGTAGCGAGTGCATAAAACTGGAGGGAAACGAGCATCGACCCAAAAACAGCACGCGCGCCACGCACAAGTGACCGGGCGGGGGATTTAAAATGGCGGCCACGCTGCCGCCAAGGCCGAGGAGGCGGCATCGGCCCTTTCAAAAGCTGACACCACTCTAAGCGGGGGCGCGCGCATCGAGGCACTCTAGCAGAGACAGCCAGAGGAGTTTGAAGGAAGCAGAACAACATTCGAAGCCGAAGAAGCTTTATCAACATTCTTATTTATTGAAGAAACGCTTCCCCCACTGAAACGTTACGCATGCCAATGTAATAATTTCTTATCTTTCCGTCACATTCTTTTCGAAATATAGGGCAAATATCTCGAAAATATATGGACTTTATATAGATTCCGTAAGGAAAGATACTCAATTATTCTAATAGCGCACGGCACATTTCAGTAGGGTCCAATCTTGATACAAGGTCATTTGAGGTGGGTACCAGGAGAATGAAAGCGTTTTTCGAAGTTGCTTGCCATCGCTACCTATACGCGGAAGCACACAAGGAGCAATTAAAAAAAGGATTGAAAAGTGTATATACTGTTCTGCCTAAGTACAGCTTCCATTTTGCTCGATACATTTTTGTTCCCGGCAGATTTATTCAAATTCACTTTTATGGTCTTCGTCCAACGCCGGAAGTGTATGCCAGCGGCTTTTACGAAATGCTCTAAAGTGATTTTTGTGTGCATGAATACCTATGCTATTACAGAACCTTCACATAACAGTCTTCAGAGCACCAACGCTAAACAAAACAGATCAAACTCATTTGGTCTAACTATATTAGAGCAATTCAGTGAATTTCTCATGTTTTAATGTTAGTACCAGTGAAAATCGAATGTTATTTGCTCCCAAAAGCCGCATTACACATATTGTGGATCTATTACTACCTTGCGGTTAGTTTGTCCCGTGTGCACCGTGTTTTGCATAATTTAGAATAATTTATGAAAACATTTGGGATTGCCTGACTTTGGACCTTTAATTTTTTTTTTTTACCGTAAAAATGTATTTTCACGAACGGCGTTCTCCACTTCCGAAGCTCCATTGCAACGGCTAGCCCCCTAGCGAGATGCAGGCTTGCACTGAGCGTAGGCCGCCTTAATGCCGTTTGCAACTGTCTCCTGAAAAGCAAGAAAGATACATAAAAACCTGCCCATTTCAACATTATTGGTACCCTTAATTCCCTTCAGTAATTCTTGAGCTTATAATATTCAGCTTACAACGGCTCTAGATATCTCACTTTCCTCCAGGAACGGCAAGATTACTATCATTCGAGGGCCCAAATCGACTTTTTTGTTGAAATGACGAGCCAGCACCTGCAATGTGGGTTTCCCTTGCAACATTATATAGAAAACCGGTGCTATTGCTATTAACTCATTCCCATCTTCAAAAACATCAGGTGATTCGCTTTTTCTCGGTGCCTTGTTTATACAGGCACAAAACACGAAGAGCGTATTCACATGACAAGCGCTGATGTTATGGCCTGAAGTAATACAGTCTTGAGGTTTACCAACATCCCAACAAATAACGGCTTCAATGTTTTAAGGCAGCGATGTTACCTATGCACTAAGAAAAGGAATGGGATCAAGTACTAAAGAATATGCACTTACCGAGAACACTGTGCTAATCAGCTCACCCTGCATAACAGAGGAAAAAAAGCGTTTTGAATTTCATCAATTACGTTCGTTCACTGTTAACACTCACAGTTCACAGTTACTTTACTGGCTTGAAAACCGCTAGTTAGGAAATGTTTCAATAATGTGTCTTATTACGTGAGAATTTCAAAATTTTATCCTGAGTATCCCTTGAGCATGTCGAATTACCATTCTAAGGCGCCAAGTAACTAAGGCGCCTTACATCTATTGTACCGTTAGGGTTCCATTAAACCTCGTTAAAGTGAAACAACTGATGACGAACTATTAGGTATATCGAAATAATCGTATTTACCCTTGAACTGCTCGAAGAGACACATGTATGTGAAAGTAAAGTTATCACGTCAGTACAAATAGTGAGCTTAATTCATCTCCGAAACCGAGAAACACAGCCGATGTTGAGCTGGCTGCATCGCTTTCGGCGAACGCTACTGCAGGCTTGCGCCTTTCGTTTAGGCCTCCTGGAGCAGGTAGAGAACAGTGGCAAATGCAGTCGCACGAGGCCTTAAACCCTTAGGAAGGTCCTGCAAACGCCAGCTTCCGAGAGGCCGAGGAAAAAGCCATTCCTGACGCTCTGCCCTTTGCCAACTGACTGACGACATAACTAACCAAGGAATACTGAGCGTGATGTCATGCGAGTGGAAAGCGAAGAAGATTCGGGATACTCAAAATTTGAATGTTTGCAGGATAGACTTCCCAAACGCTGCACGGGATTTGGATGTGGCGAACTTGCTTTGTAGCTTATTCGGCGCATACAATGATTGCTGGAATGTTTTTATTGAAATATTCGCTATAACGATGTGTACCAGTTCTCCTTCAGTTTCGATGCAATGATGTTTCTCGCTCATGTACAAGCAATTTCCGTGACTTCTTGACGCAAAAAAGGCTTTTAATAACTGGAATTCAGCGATTCTATGAACTATAACTGACACTCTCACAAAGGTTCTTCACATGTTAGGAACAGGGGATGGTTAGACAACACATAGCGCAACATAAACTAAGCCCTTTTTCGCGAACAGAGACTAGAGACGTTTTGCCACTCGTATTAAGTCGCCACAGAGGGACAACTTACGTCACAAAAAGCCTGCATATAATGTTCACGCGACATCACTACGCCAGTTTTCCAACCCGAGCACTTATGTTAGGTTGCAAGTATTTGAAGGATAAAACACAAGTTAGACCAAACATGGAGGACGCTTGAGCTTCGCCTTCAAGAGTAGAACGCGATAGCGTAATTGGGGCCCGTGCGCATCGCCTGCTTAATTGTTAGCCTGCCTTCGGTTCTCGATGCATGCCTCAACCGTGCCGAAAGGAAACAAACGACTGTGCACGTAACATTGGCCGTTTGAAACTATCCTAGCATGCGTACTGCAAGTACAGTTGTTAAATGCACACTACGCCATAATTCTTCCTTTTGCGAATCAGCGAATGGCCCACTACGCGTCCGAAAGGCAACACACAAACCTACGCAGCTGCTCACTCTGTTGATGTTTTTGCACCTGATGATGATTAAATATGTCTCAGCGCTTTGTAATGGCTGGGCCTTGAAAACACTCAATCGTTGCGTAATTCACATGTTTTGATGCCTGGCGTGATTCCACGCTTTTTTTCATGTAATACTACACGTGTTAAGGGAACTCCTTCCACTACAGGACATTCAGATGTTTTTTTTTTTTTTCGAAGCCGTGTCAAGCAATAGCGTGGGTCTGTGATAGAAGACCTGCTTGCCACGCAGACGCTCTGGGTTCGATTCTCAGTCGAACCAAGGATTTTTGTTATTTATTTTATTTTCATCTTTCTCGATTTTTTGTTCGCGAAGAAGATGATCTTTCGCTCACAAACACCGATACCGACACCGGTATTTCTGCGAAACGAGCGCCTTAACGCTGTCGCGTTAATACATATATGACAATAGCTCTCGCATATTTCAGCGCGGAAACACGTATTGCGTTTCTGAACGTAAAGCAGCACGACCTGAACGATTCCTAAAGGATGCTAAACGATTCCTAAACGATTCCTAAAGAATTCTTAAAGGAACCAAAATTTATCCTCGTGTGAGAACTTACAAAGTCCACGTCAGCCTCGCATTTCGTCCTAATAAGGTCAGCAGCCTTGTCTCCTCTCTCTCCGAGGATCTCCAATGCCCTTGCCTTGACCTGCGTTTAGAGCGAACGTTTGTGTGTATAAATATGTATTCATTTATGTGTTACGTATTATGTCATTATGGATTTGGATGTACCTGTGGGGGTGCGCGTTCTGCCATGCAGCTTAGAACCCCCTTAATTTCATCATTGCTGAGCCCTGCAAGAAAAAAACAAGAAAAAGGAGTTTTATTTTCACCATATATCGCGTGCGTTCTTGGGAACTAACGCTTTTAACCAATGCGATTTTATTTTTTTTATCAAAGACACTTGTGACCTTAGACCACGTCACATAACTGAGCGAGTGCATCATTTATATATAACAAATAAATAAATACCACTTGAGTGGCAAAGCAAACAGGACGCTGTTTTCATAATATTGCCAGCAGTGTCTTAGCAAAATAACATATGAAACAGTGTCTCAGCTGCATATAATTTCCATACTCAAAAGTGTCTCGCCAGCAACATATGGGCAAATCCTGTGCAACGAAAAAAATAACATACTAATAAGTTCGTTGAAAGCTTTCATAGTTTGGCGTACGGAAATCCGCCTGTCGTACGTGCGATCGATGTTGCAATGACCAAACTGACCGAGGCATCGACGACCGTCTCAGGTAACGCCAAAATTTTATGATGTACACATCCGCAGTTATCTGGTCGCGCACTCCTATCAGCGCGGTTGTCAAGCCTTCTTCAATAATTGCCAGAATTTCGAGGCGTTATGGCGACGGACGTGCGTGCGAAATTTATCAAGCCCTTTTCCTTCGAAAGAAAAGTTGACATGTGCGTAAGTGTTCCGTCATCATCGCTTAAAAGTAAGGAAACTGCGTATCTTGAACGCAGTCAAAAGCGATGTGAACTGTAACAGTATTCACGGAAAATTCGTTGTGGCGTATTGCCTATCCATACTCTCCTCCTCCTTCTTCAAGGGACCCATTAAAAAAATTGGCGCAGCTAGGCAATAGCCGTGCGAAGACTGAGGAAACGGCGGAGCTGGTGGCGCTCATTTCCCTCCTCCTCACCCTCACTTCCCTTTCTCATTCCTTGCTATACTATAATATACGATACTATAGTATACTATCCTATACTATACTATACTATACTATACTATACTATACTATACTACACTATACAGGGCTGCGCTATGCTTCACCCTCTCCCCTCCTCCTTTCTCTCCTCCTCACCCTCACTTCACTTTCCCACCACCTTGGTATAATATACTATACTATTCTATACAAGGTTATGCTATGCTCTACTGACGTACCCGAATAGCTGAGTGGTATACTGCGCTTCGGATCGCGGGTACGCGGGCTCGAATCACGCCTCGCCAAGAAATGTTTTTCTCCAAGAATTCCTCTCTTTCTTTTTTCTTTCTCTCTTTCTCTTTCTTTCTATCTCTTTGTATTCGTTCTCTCGCCCTTCAGAGTTACTGGATCCCGTGCCGGGCAAATCAGCGCACGTGTTCTGGGAGCGAAGCAGAAGAGGATGAAGAGAGCTCGTGCCGGTTCATGATTAATATTTCTGTTTACGAATAACTGGACTTCTCCGAGCTTAAATAGCTCCGCTGTTCAAAACTGTATACATCACTGTGTGTGAGACAAAAGACTTCGGTTGACAGTCAGCGCTTCGTGTATCTCAGTCTATTTGTCCATTACCTGAGCTGTTACTCGCTTCTTATGGTAAGCACCAAACAACTAAAGTTAACACTGCGATAACATATCCACGTCTCACAAATTCTCCAAACCAGAAGAGCATTTCTAAATCCTGGTCTTTCAATATATTTCTGCATCTTGACAGTCTTTCTTAAGTGAACAACGGCAGGAAAAATGAATATGCGCTGTCATATTTCCCCCCCCCCCCATTAATGACGCCCACGAAGCAATGTGCAACTAGCGTTCCGTGTCCCAATCTTAAATTATGCGCATAGTAGATATTGCCGAACTTGATTAAACATATTGGTGTTAACTTGCGGGCCTCAACCGGTGCACAGATGTAACCAATAAAGCTTGACATATCATACAAATATGGACAGATGCGAACGCGAGAATAGCGGCGTGGGCATCGTCTTTACCCTGCTTCTTTGTACAATTTGCCAGAGAGTGGGGAATAAATGAAATTTCTAGTAACTACGGTAACGTGCACAGGTTGAAGCGACCAAGATTTCACAGTTCGCAAGTTTTCACGATGGGGCTGAATCACCATGAGTTAGGCGACGTCGGTTAGTTTGACGAGAAATCGATGCGGACTTTTACGTGAATACACCATCCTGAACGCTGCTTAACGGATTCCATATAACCAGTTCATATTTACCGACAGCAGAGTGTAACATCAGTTCTTTCGCCACTGATAACAGCGTACTGAATAGTAGTAATGCACTACCAACAAAATCGCGTAAAATATATCTCACAGCGTCGCAAACAGCACACGCTGCTCGATTGGTGCAAGGGGCTGACATAACCGTAGTAGGTGTGTCTCTCTGCAGTATAAAGATACGATGATTTGGCGAAAATTTTCATGTATATATATTCGTCTTATTCTTTAACATATATTACTCTTACATCTTTAAGGAATTCCGAGTTGGAGATTTCGGTTATCTGTAAGTAGAAAACGATAGCTCGAATTGAGGAGACAGTGCAAGCGCTCGTTTTAGCGGGAGGGTCTGATACAGTAAAATAAATAACATAACGCCCCTTGTGATCATATGTATTCAGACGCTCACAGCGTGATTGTATGTGCGAGGAGCAAGACTGCTCAATAAAAAATCATTGATTTACAAGACAGTGTTGCTGTCTTGAAGCACCAGCAGGTGAGGAACTTAAGTAACTTTTGAGTGCTGGAAACAGCTCCAAAACGTTATAAGAATACGAACTTGTTCTGTGTCGCTCGTATTTTGCTAATGCGAAAAGTAATTGTCTTTTACAAATATTACAGCGAAATGCTGCACGAAGTCAGGCATGCCATTTTTGCACTAAACAGCAAGTCGGCGCCAGGTCCCGACGGCATCACCAATAAGATGCTGCGGAATCTCGACGACCGTTCGATCGAATACCTCGCCGAGAAGATCAACGAGACGTGGAGAAACGGCAGCGTCCCAAAAAAATGGAAGACCGCCAACACCGTCTTGATACCCAAACCAGGCAAGGCTCCGAATGTTGATAACCTCTGACCAATCTCTCTCACGTTTTGCGTCGGGAAAGTAGCGGAGCACGTCGTCCTCAATAGACTAAGCAAATATCTCGAAGACAACAACGTCTATACCCACAACATGACTGGCTTCCGAGCCGGTCTGTCGACGCAGGACGCCCTGAAGATGATTAGACATCAAAATATTGACGGCAATACCAGGGACACCAGGGCCTTGCTCGGACTCGACCTCGAGAAGGCGTTTGACAACGCTGTCCACGCATACATCCTGGCTTCTGTCGGGGAACCCGAGCTGGGCCCCAGACTGTAGAACTACGTCCATTCGTTCCTGACGGGGAGGAAAGCGAACCTGGGGTTTGACGTCATCGTCTCCGACGAAGTGCTCCTGGGCTCACGGGGTATGCCGCAAGGCTCCGTCATTTCGCCCACTCTCTTCAACGTCTGCATGATTGGACTCTCCAGGAGGCTGGCCCAAGTCGAAGGTATCAAACACACCATCTACGGCGATGACATCACGATCTGATCCACCGGCGTTAGTGAAGGGCAAGTGGAAAGTGCCATGCAAGAGGCCGTAGGTGTCACGGAACAGTACCTGTTACCCACCGGACTCAGAGGCTCCCCGACCAAATCCGAGCTCCGGCTTTACAGAAAAGAATAGGGGGGTCAACCTATGAGCTGGACGCCGGTCTCCAAAAGTGACATTCACCTGTTCACTCGGAGCGGCGACCCGATACCCAGGGTCGACACCATCAGAGTCCTCAGTACGTTCATCGAATCGCGTGGCGGCAACGGCTCTGCGTTGCGCAAAATCATCGCAAAGACTGATAACGCTTTTCGCCTCGTTCGAAGGGTCACGAACCGACGTCGAGGCAACAAGGAGGACAACCTGCTTCAGCTCATCAACGCCTTTGGGCTGTATCACTTCACCACGGTGGCCATGGACAACTGGCTCAGAGCAGAGCGGGAGAAGTTGAATGCCCTCATTAGAAAAATCGTCAAGTGAGCGCTCGGGCTGCCCGTCAGAACGCACACCGAGGACCTCCTCCGGCTCGGCATACGCAACATCATGGAAGAAATTGCCGAGGCTCACTAACAGGCCCAGCTAACTCGGCTCTCCACCACGCCGGCCGGTAGGCGGATTCTAGAGGAGATTGGACTCGCCCCCACCAAGAACTTCGCTAGCAAAACACAAATTCCCAGAGAAATAAGGGAGAAGCTCGTCGTCGCTCCGTTGCCCCGCAACGTCCATCCTGTGCAGAACGCAGGTCGTCGCATGGCAAGAGCGTCAAAGATACTAAAACAAATCCCCAATGATAAAATCGAAGCAAGCTTCGTAGACGCCTCCGCGTACCGAGACGGCAAGGCTTTTGCGATTTTCGTTGTGGACACGCTGGGCAAAGTCATCGACTGTGCCTTGATTCGGACGACGGACCCCGAGGCGGCCGAGCAAGTGGCCATTGCACTCGCTATGCAAGGAGGTCGGAGAGACAACGTGTATGGCGACTCTAAAGGTGCCGCCAGGGCATTCCAGAAAGGTTGGGTAGCCCGGCAGGTAGTTGAAATTCCGAAAGGCTTCAAAAACGGTGACAGTTCCACACAGTCCATCTTTTGGCTCCCTGCGCACGTCGGGGCGATCCAGGGGGTTCCTCTGAACCTCAACGAGTCTGCCCACGAGAATGCGCGTGGCTTTACCGACCGCGCTGCCCTCGGATCGGGCGACTTTACCCCCGGACACAGGGGCGCTCCTAGCACGCACAACGAAATTACTCAATTCGTTTACTTAGAGAGAACGGTCTTCCCGCTGTCTCATTCCAAGCTAAGCAGGCCGCAGGTGGTCACACTCAGACTCCTGCGAATTAACTCCTACCCAAATCCGGTGTCCCTTAATAGCATATATCCGAACATTTACCCGAATAGTTCTTGCGCAGCGTGTGGCGAGGCTGCTACTTTGTCTCATATACTCTGGGAAGGCAGGTCGTTGGGCCCGAAGCTCATCAAGGAATAGTGGGACGCGCTCCTACGAAGTCCCATCTATTAGGGCCAAATCCTGGCCGTCCAGCGCCGCTGTGATCGGGCCGGCAGTCTAGACCTGTTGGTCCCGTCGTGGGATTAGCCGGGTGCGCGATTAATTACATTTTGCTGGACCCAATAAACGTTTATTCACTTACTCATTCCACGTGACCAAGATAACAGTGTTCTCATGCCTACCGCTAGGACAAGGAGCGTGTGGCGAAAGTCCGCGTTCATGCTAAATATTGAATTTTTCTCATCTCAAGGTATGCGAAAGGCACTCCATAATGTATTCGTTGCCGCCCGCATAACTGATTACGTGATGTTACTTGAAGAGCAAAAAAAAAGTAATAAGTTACATCGCCGACCCGCTCGCGGCCGGTGCCGGGTCTGAGGCCCGCCCCGAATTAACTTCGCTGGATTCTAAATAAAGTTGATTAATTGATTTAAGAATTAAATTAGCTTGAATATTTGGCAAAACTTACGGCTACAGCGCGGTAAAGCACCTTTCGCAAGGCATTTGACTTGATATATCCGCGCCTATTGTTTTACCCGGTTGCTCTCGCAGTAAATTTCAAGGGACTTTAGGCAACGTGCTATAAATTTTACAGGGGACTTCTGCATAATGTAAGTACAGTTGCAAATCAGTTGTCAAGAACCGCAGGCTTGTTAGAAATTTCTAAAAACATCAATAATAATCATTATTACAATAAATAATACAAAAATTACCGCATAGGAGGACAAAATAAATGCAAGGAGCGATGAGCCCGGTTGTCTACCCGGCACTGTGGACAATTCCATCCGAAACGTTAAGCGAATGGCCGGGCACTGACTCTGTAGCCTATGGCATATTCACACGATATACTGAAACAGCGGTTTGAGCATCGACCGCTTTAGCTGACAGCCCAAGTGAGGTCCGTTCTTTCTTTTCGCTCGGCGACTGCGCGCACTATTCAAGAAGTCACCCACTGTACATAGAATCATTATAAACAGCTATTATGGTTGCTGATATACTGCTTACCGCATAGTTCTTTACCACCAGCAGCATCGGCAAGGAAAGCTCCTACAAGGACGAGTCCGCAGATGAGCAGAACCTTCATGTTGCGTCGGATGACGACTTGTACGGGACAGCGACAATGTCACACAGGCACTGCACAATGTTAAGCGAAAGCTCAATGGAACAACCATTGCGTGTGCGTTTATATAAGCGGGTCGGCTCTCCGGTGGCCTTGATCACGGCGCGTGACACCAACCGCGAAACTGTGAACATTTCCGCCTTTCCTCCTCGCTCAACTACCTCTACGCAACGCTGCTAACGCCTCTGTGAAATTTATAAAATAGTGGTACAACTGCACCACACTGTAATATCGAACATAAAGCGCTTGTTTGTTTTTTTATCATTCACGTGTCTGCATGACGGTTGTGGAACGGGAAAATTTTAGCGGCCCAAGGGGAAGGGAAGGAGGGGGGCGTTGCAGAGTTCTCATTTAACACTGCGCCCCGCAAGGTAGCAATATATGGCATGCCTCCGGGCAATCTGATGACCAGCGTTCTTTATAGCACGATGTCACTCGAGAAATTGCGATCGTTTTGACAGTTCAACCTTCTTGCCTTGTCGCCTTTTTTTTTATCTTATGCACTCTAAGAAAAAAAAGGAGTGATTTGACTCTTTATGTGTCCTGACTTGCCACGCATATGACTCTCTTTAAAAAGACACGTGAAGTCTCTTCGGAGATCACTGTACTCTCGTTGGAGAATCGTGGGACCCAAGAGAGAGATAAAGTGTCTCTTTAAGAAAGTCTTGACTCGCCAAAAAGAGTGACACATAGTCTTTTTCTTATTTTTCCTTAGAGTGAGGGGCAAAAATATGTGCATATACGCGTATTGCATGATGCTTGTTTCGGCGTCCACGATCGCTTTCGTCAGGTGTAAATGTTTAAGGTCGTGGCAACATCATCCGTGCACGCTCGAGAAAAATGTTTCATTTAAATGCACAATCCGCTGTAAACAAGGAAACGCAATCGGAGGTACTTTTCAAACAGTTAGACAAATCTTTTGATATAATTATGCTAACTGAAACGTGGTATGTTGAAAAAAGCATTGTTTTCAGTATGTCTGGGTATCATAATTGTCTTTTAAATTGAACTGCTAGCAGAGGAGGAGGTGTAATATGATGGTGGAAAGTCATATTGTTTGTGATCTGTTACCGGAGTTCTGTCGCATGAACAATGACCATGGATGTTTATCTCTAATATTGAATCGAACCTTAGTGGCTGTTGTTTATCGACCCCCAAGCGGCAATCTTCATCTATTTTTGCATTTTCTCGGACCTCTCGTCTCCTATGTAGGTAAACATAACTATGACGTCATACTAGGAGGAGATTTTAATGTAAATATGTTAGCTGACACCGCTAACAAAAGAAGACTAGACCAAACAATTTGTTCATTTGGTTGCAATAATGTTATTCCCATGCCTACAAGACTGACTTACCTCTTCCTTTTTACTTGACCTATTCGTAACAAATATACATCCTTCTCGACAAAAGGCGAGTGTAAAGAGTACAGATATCAGCGATCACAATAGTAAATATTTATGTGTGCATACAAATATACTTACAACAACTAAAGTACAAGTGCCCTTTCAAGAAGTAACGCCTCGAACATTGGAGACTCTCCGAGAGAAAGTAGAAAGTTTTGATTGGAGTGGAATACTTAAAGGAAGCGATCCCGACTGCGTGTGTGACAACCTTTTGAGTCCTTTTCTGTCTCTATATAATACGTCATTTCCGCACAAATTTTTACGAACTTCAAAAAAAATTCGTAAGCCATGGATCACATCAGAAATACTAAGCAAGATTCAGATTAAGGATAGAATGTTTAAAAAATTCCTTAAAACTCGCGTTGTCGATCTACTTAGAGTATATAAAATATATCGGAACAGTCCAACGAAAAAAATTAGAATGGTCAAAGATAATTATTTCTGTGACCTCTTTTCTATGTCTGCATCAAGATCAGACATAACGTGAAAAAAATCTAAATGCCTTATTAAATCGATCGAAGTATTCAGGAATCTTAACAAAAGTAAGAAAGAATGACGAAGAATTTAGTGGGAAACGATTGGCAGACTTACTCAATGATTATTTCATCAATCTCGATACTTGAGAAACTAATCACAACGCCCTGCGTTACTTAGAACGTAGTAACGATAAAACCTTTTTTCTTAACCCTGTTACAACGATGGGGGTGATTACGATCACCCCCAACGATGGTGAGCGACGTAGATGACATTAAAATAAAACCCGTCAAACACGTGATAGACTTTTTAGCACCTTGCCTAACAAATAACACATGCTTTCAATCTCTGTTTAGCAGAAGGTGTTTTCCCGAAACGAATGCAAGTAGCAAAAGTAATCGTTCTGCATAAAAAGGAGACAAAAATAGCATAGCTAACTACAGGCCAGTGGCCCTATTACCTGTATTTTCAAAAGGCCTGGAAATAGCTATTTTGTCAAGATTGTTCAGCTTTTGCGATAAGTATGAGATAACACATACGGCTCAATTTGGCTTCAGGAAAAAGCGCGCAAAAGAACTCGCTCTATTAGAACAGAGGTAGTTCATTTTGAATGCTTTTGACAATCGTCACTTGGCTCTGGGTATTTATGTAGATTTAGATACTCGAAAGCCTTCGAGTATCTAAATCATAACCTGTTATTTAAAAAAATCGTAAAGTATGGATTTCGCGGCAAAGTCTTGGTATTCCTCGCTCTTATTTAGGTTGCAGGCACCAATTCGTAAGTATAAATGGCCACTCTTCCGACATAAAACCAATTTTGTCTGGAGTTCCACAAGGAAGAATCTTTGGTCTATTTCTCTTTAACTTGTATATAAATGACATTGTCAATATTGATGAAACCACCAAATTCGTAATTTACGCAGATGACACGACTATGCTTTTCTTCGGTACACTATTATCTAATATAATCGATAGAGCACACGAGACATTAACGCAGCTGGGTAAGTCGACTGATCACAATGCATTAAAGATTAACACTACCAAAACAAAAGCAATAGTTTTCCGGCCAAAAAACAGGGATGTGGTTACTGATGCAGCTTTAGTATTTAACAGCGCAATAATAGACACAGTTAAAGCATTTAAGATACTTGGCGTAATATTTTCGGAAACAATGTATTGGGAAGACCACGTTATCTACGTAGCGCAAAAGTTTTCTAGCATTGTGGGAATAACTTATATTAACAGTCAAACTCTCCCCACATATGTTAAGCTTCTTATTTATAACTCGCTGTTTTCCTCGCATGTAACATACTGCCATCTTGTATGGGAATCTACTACTTCCACGAATTTACGAATGCTACACTCACTTATGAAAGAAATGTTAAGACACATATATAACGTGGCTTTCGATCATCCCTCAGCACCGCTTTTCTGTAAGCATCATATTTTACAAATTTCCTGTCTGTATTCTTACCGCCTCTCCATAGCATACAAATCATAAATTAAGAATAACGGTCATTTCCCAGCTCAATTAGCCTGCTTAGAAAAGAGGATGCAGACGTATTCAGTTGGCCATTCAGAGACTTGAAAAATAACACTATATCGAACTAATTATGAGACACAAATGTTAAGACACAAGCTTCCGGAGTTATTAAACTTATTTAGAAGTAAGAACATTGCACCGGAAAGATCCTTCAGAAAAGAACTTCGTATTTTTTCTCAAACTTCTGAAGGTTCTTTTTGTTTGATTCGCTTTGAAATTACTTCCAACCATGCCTTCACACCTGTTTTGACGCAATATGCCATGCCCCTTAAGCGTCATTGTTTTTTCATAAATCTTACCATCTTACCTAGTTTTCACTTGTTGAAGTTTAACACATGACTCTCTAGTTAAGTGCTCTTTTTTGCACTGTAACATGTTGCGATGTGTTCTTGTTAATTCACATTTCTAATGAAAATGCTTTGCATTGTGGTCTGATAATATTGTTTTCCATCCTTTTATTTTCTTGCTGTTTGTTTGTCATATTTATTTACATTGTTTATTAACTTGTTCCTGTATAATTCTCTTTTTGATTCCTCATGTGCAGCACAGTTTGCCGTAAACGCGCCAAAGCGTACATTCTGGGGGCCGGAGCTAGTCTAGCTGCTTCTCAGCTTTTCCCCAAGCCTCCTCATGTTCCTGATGAAAAATAAAGGAACTATTATTAACTGTAGCCACCACCGCAGCCGAAGGCATACCGTGTTTGTAGAACTACGCCAGCTCTGCGGCTCTCTAATGATTGCTGCTAGAAAATGTCTGTATACCGACATACTGCGGACATTTTGTGGAAAAATGGATGTTCGATCACTATAGTGACAGACACTATTCGCTGACAGATTTTATCACTGTAGTGATGGAATATGCATTTTTCTACCTCGCTAAACTTTAACCTAAATTTACATCGAAACTGATAGTGCGCCTATAAAAACGTTCGAAAAGGTTATGCGCATGTTTTTAGAGTCCTGCGCGTAATAACTAAATGACTCCGCAAGTATAAATTAACAAGTGATGCGTGATATTACGTGTGATCTGCCTGCTGGCAAATATTGAAGTTTGTGGCTAAATTATGGACTGATTCAAAGTGTCTAAATCCTCGTTTCCGGCCCGTTTGGATGCGTTATATAGAATGCGTAACAATTTGTGCCAAGTGCTTGGGAAACTCGAATTTGACAGCGGCATGATATTTTAATATGAAATCAAGATTATTCACTTGGTTAAAATGTATCTAAAGAACAGGCGCCCGTTCGTTGCTGTAGGCAACCATGAGATCTATTTTCAATACTCTTCGTTCGGTTTTCGCCAGAGATATGTGCGTGGGCCTGACTTGCTTTAATACACACAGGTAACCATTGCATAAAAATCAATTTATTAATTTGAATTTTTCCAGATGACTGCGTCGTGTGCAGCTAACCCGAACGATCATCTACAGTGCAAAGTGACCTGTATAAGCTTAGCAGTAAATGTGTTCATTCACAAATGAAAATTAACACAGCCAAGACTGAGCTGCTGAGTTTCAGGGCAACCGGAAACATAATTTCGCATGCTTATTGCATCAATTCTATGCTTACTCAAGCAGTTTCACTTTTTAGCATATCGAGGTACATGTGGCAAAGCCGGAAATCAATTAAGGCCATATTGAACTATTGGATAGGCTACAGTACTCTCGCTCCGCGCCTTCTTTTCTTGTTTGTGCTTTTTTTTTGGAACGCCTGCTCTCCATTGTTCTTTCCATCTTTCTTTCCCCATTCCTTAGAGTAGGGTAGCAAACCGGATGGTATACTACTGCTTGACCTCCCCGCCTTTCCCTAATTTTTATCCGTCTCTCCCTCTCTCTCTGGGGATTCATTCGTCGTTCCTGGTCCTGCACTAACAAAGACGCTCAACATTTCGCATACTGTTGCATTATCCACTCAAAATTGCAAGTCGCCCTCTTTTTGTGGATACCTCATAAGTGGTGCCTTATCAACAAACTATGTCTAGAAAATGCAAAAAATTTCAAGGAATTACTCCGCGTATATACGATACCCGCTGTCTATCAACTTTGTTTTCGAAACGAAATTTGCTTATTTTTAGTACAACTGTGGGTGAACATGTATGCTTATTGAATTTTTTCAGCGAACGAGGCTGACCTTGAACACATTCACATAAACACTCGCAATTTTCGCAATTATATAGGTCAAAGGGGGGGAGGGGGGAATCGTACATGTGTGCATTTTTTTTTTTTTGCTGAATTAAGCCGTTTAAGCAATTTTTATAGGTACAAAATCTCAGCATGTCTTGTTAGTAAAAGCACACCGTCAATATTGCTGTACAATTGTTCAGAGTTCAGTGTTTCCTTTGCGAAGACCATTGATGATGAAATCTCGTTTTGCGCTTATTGCTACATTGAGAAAAATCGCTTTGCTATATATGTGCCAAGGACTTTAGCAGTCACAGGCAACTTTATGGACCACTGACTGTAAAATTCCTGGGGTCCGGCACATATGTGCGAAGTATTCTCGTTAAATCAATATTTCACGTAAAATTGTTGTTTGAGCTAAAAGCTTTAGGTGACATAAATGAGCTTTATAACATCGAAAATGCGGGCTCGCGCAGCTAAGGCGAACTGATTCAAGTTTCTGAAAATGGAGTAACGGCAACAGTAACGTGCATCACTTTTTTTTTCGCTAACGCTAACGCTTCCCTTTTTATTAGCATAACGAGTAACGCACTTAGTTTTTTTTTTTTCGGCAACGCCTACAGCACTGGAACTTACACATAGGTCGCACGCTAAGGGACACAATCACTAGCGTCATGGTATACGTCAGCGGTCTTTTTCAAATATTAAGCTTCATCTAATCTAGCTAAAATATTCGTTAGAGGTCTCTCCAATTTCAGCGCACTGATGATCTATCGTTTCTGCGTAAGCTGCAATCTTTCAAATGCGAACAGAAATTTCCCAGAGGTTGCGCACCGTTGCCGCAAACTGATTGTAACGTGCAATTTCGTCAGGCCCCAACTCTCTGGCGCTTTTTTTTTTTTTCGCGTTGTCCTTGGCTTACAGCGGCGACGAGTGTAACATTACTCTTGGCAGTGCAATCACCCAAGGTTAAGCCTACATTATGCGGCCTCTGCATGCATCTTTTGCAGAGCGCGGTCGTGCCTGTTGAATTTTTATTACGTATGATGATGCAGGAGCCGTCATTCCGTGCTAGTGGTTGGCACTCTAATTTAGTTGCTCGAACTTGTTGCAAACTATCTAGCCAGGCTATGATCAGCCAAGAACGGGGCACCTGTCACTGTCTTGTTTGCGTCAGACGCGATGCATAATGTGATGCAGACACGCGACGAAACTGTTTCGTCTTTTCTCTCACATCGCTTCCTCGACACGCCAGCTGGACGAGCTTTCACTTCCTCGTGCAGCTATTTACCACTTTTTTTTTCGTCGCCCAGGCAGAACGACAGCAAGAAAATACGAAGTGCTGTTGGCACCCAGATTTTAAAGGCCTGACTGAGCCAGGTTTTGGCGCGAATAATTAAAGCATCATCACTAACTACACGCCCATCACGCGTTCTGGTTATGTCTAAGCTGTAACGTATTCTTCCGATTAGTTAATAGTACCTAATTGACTATATTTCCTCAAAGTCCACTACTTCTCCGGGTCTGGCTATTTTTTGTATGTAAGGCTGACCAAAAGTCGCAGAAACTGTCAAACATGACGGTCCTTTGCTTCCCCAAACCAGGGTTGCCGTTAGGCAAACTTGAGATGGAGCCAGAACTCGAGCTATAAGTCGCCAAAGTTGCCATGCCACTTAACTTTATCGCCAATTTTGTAGCCAAATAGGAGAGAAGCGGTATTATGAGCATTGTTCTTAGTATTGAAGAATAAAGGTTGACATTTTGAGTAAGCAAGATCATAGAAATAAGAGGACAATTTTTCTCTTCAGCACATAAATGAACAAATTATGATAAATTCGGTGCACGTGCATATAATATATGTAGAACAGATAGAGTCTTTGCCAGATAGAGGGTAATTTTGGAACATTCAATTCCAGCCAAAAAGTCAGTAGGAACATTAGACGTTGCAAGAGACACTAAAGGAAAGTATTGTCAACGTGAGTTGTTGGAATAGAGCTCCAGAAACCTCGCAGTGCTTTGTTTCTTGGCAAGGAAATGCGTACTTGGAAAGAAAATCACGTTCTGTGGTCCGCATACCATTAGGCCAACTTCGGCAATTTCTCGAGGTCAATGGATCTCAGCGAAATTCGAGAGGTGCGTTACTTTACACGTTTCCGTCATTTATGGCAAATTACAGGCTCGACAGATATGCAGATTGTTTACAGACAAATTTTATCGATTATCGCCCACCTGGCTTTCCACAATTACAGCGTCTATAATTGTATAGCGTCTATAATTGTTATAGCTTCCAATATAGCGTCTGTTCGTCGCCTGTCCACAAGGTAATGATCATATGTGTTTGACCAGCGCTTCGTTGGTTGGGCATGCGATTTTCAGCTCCTTGTGGACGGGCATGGGATTGCGATGGGTGCCAAGTAGTGATGCAGAACTATCGCTGGTACTATCGATACTATCGATAGCTGAGTCACTATCGAACTATCGATGGTGAAAAATACTATCGATAGCGCTATCGATAGTAAGAAATTCGATGGTACTATCGATAGTATAAAATCAACAGCGCGGACTCCCTGCAGAATAAACTTGGTTCCCCGCGCGCGTGGTACATAGTGTAGCAGTAGGAGCAGGCTGAAGGGCAAGAAAGTGGACGTGATTGTGTTCTTCACCAGAGTGCTTTGCTCACACATGATTATAAAGTCAGACTGTTCAGCTGTAGCAGAAAGGAAGCCTTTACATGTGGTGGGACTGCGCGGCTTCAAATTGATATTGCATTTCGTGATTTCAAAATAAAAAAAATATCAAGAAGTCAATTGTAAGGTGTAACTGGTTGCTTTTGGATACGAGTTTATTGATGGATATATTCCGCCATTTTTACGGCGGAAATAATCAATTTTTTTGCCAAAATGCTCACAAATTAAGCGAAGGTGGTAGTAGGCTATCGCAAATATTTTGGCAATATGGTCGGCCAGCACATCATCATTATTCAACCCACTATCGATAGTATTGTCAAGTTGTTGTGACTGTGGAGAATGCTGCAGCAAGACTGGGAAATACGGAGCTCTTTATTTGGGCGAACTTGTGCCCAGAAAATCAAAACTCAAAATACAAGCGATACATGCTGCGCACTGATAGTGGCGGGAGCAGTCGTCAGCCTCTGAGTAATCTGATCATCGGTGGAACGCGTCGTCCTTTATACATCAGTCATCAAACCTTCCAGCTTTATTGCTGGTGCTCGCGTAAGCTCTCGAATAAACTTGACTATTCGCGTTTGGCGCGTAGTCTTTACAGAATTATCTAAAAAAAATTGTGAAGCTTCTCAAACATTACGGCACGGTCTTGAAATACTTGAAATAACGGTCTGCGTCAAACGTTGCGAACAGTCTTCGTGGGTAACTGAACACGAATACGTCAAAACAAAGCAATAAACACGCGTGGCAGTAATATCGCTAGTAATAATAAAGACGGCAACTATCGATAGTTTGTCGATAGTAGCACTATCGATAGTTTGTTTAGACTATCGATAGTTTCAAAAAAACTATCGATACTATCGATAGTCAATTTACCGATAGTTCTGCATCACTAGTGCCAAGTGGTGTTGCGTCGTGGGCTGCGCACGATTCCCCGTATAATTACCTTAAAGGGACTGTCTACCACTCAGAAAATTTTTTTGCTTGTGGGAAAAATGAGAAGATTGCTTATCACATCGGCGGTAACAAGCATGCTTTTGTTCAATAAAAAACTAATTATATATTTATTTTGCTCTGCAAGTTGCGAAAGTATCACCGCTAGCGACGTCACCCAAGAGCAATGTGGTTCAATCTAGTGGCAAGAGCAAAAAACTCTCGCAGGTAGATTTATTTTGTTGAAAACAAATACGTAAAACTTGAAATTGTATTTTATGCACGTTTGGAAGCTTTCCTTTCAGTCAGAGAGTAACTTTTGCTTTTTTTCTCACGCGTTCAGAAAGGCGCCCGGCGGCGCTGCTGGCGACGCGTCCGCCTGCCCATAGGGTTTCCTACATATACCTGGAGAGAACTCTGGCGCTGCGATCGTTCAGCCAACATGGGAATGGTGGGTAGTACACGGATTTGCCTAATCTTCGTGCTTACGCCTTCGAACGCACTTGTGGCTTTGTTTATCGCTGTTTTTTGGCGTTCGCTACGGATAAAAGAATGGGCCGTTGTGAACTTCGTGACCAGATTTGAATTGGTGAGGCTAAAAAGGTTAAAGTGGTGAAGTGGAACTGCTGGTACGTTTCCTGAACTTCGTCTTGTGACAAAGCGGATGCAGGCGACGCGGAGCCAAACGGAGCCGAAAGAACGAGGTTTAAACAAATCCGTGTACTACCCATCATTCCCATGCTGGCTGAAGCGCCATGCGTTGCAACTCCCATATACACTAGCGCCAGAGTTCCCTCTAGTGTATCTATAAGAAACTCTATGTGCCTGCCTACGGCGGAGAAGCGCGAGCACGGCGTCCTGTGCTGCTGATAGGCAAAAGAAAAGGAAGACGTTTTGGGCGCAGAGCAGCGCGACTGAATAAGTAGAAATATATCTTTTCATTCCCTTACTTAAATTTTTGTAATTGCTTATTTATTTAATTTTATTATTTAACAATCGTTTAATTAACATTTCATTAAAGAAAAAAAAAGAACCAAAATTGCCCAAACATTTTTTTTTCTTTACTATAAATTATCTTTTTCGCATATTCATTTTAACTTATTTTTTCACAAAGTCTATTGCCGCACGCTTCGTGGCCGATCCCCCGTAGTGGGTTGGGCTATTCCCCCAAGGAACCAACCAACCAACCAACTTCAGGGAATTTTTGAACCACGCCTGTGAGTCCTCATGCGTAAATTGCATACCAGTATTTATTTATTTTATTTATTTATTTTATTTTCAAGTACTGCAGCCCTATGCAGGGCTATTGCAGGAATTGAATACATTTTCATACACAAATACATTGTTAACAAGGTTGACATCACAGCAAAAACAAAAACAAACGACTTATCATAACAGTGCGTCTATAACTCCGACAACGACCATTCACGAGTACAACCAGGTAATTCATTCCACCTTTCAATAACTCTAGGAAAAAAATTCGGCAGATCCCACGTACCGTGGGCATCGATGTTATGCGAAGCATGCGCGGGATGGTGACTGTGGCATAATTCTTCATGTTGAGCGAAACGTTACGGAATGACGCTATAGAAATGAGGAAGTGATATAAACACACTTATATGCTGAAAAGTCGCATATGTATTATATAAGCAGTTGTTTACAGTTGCGTAACGATGCCAACAGCAACATAGGTGTTACCATCACCAGGCGCGGTAAGCTGACATGTAGTGCTTATATTCTTCAGTACTGGATAGCGCGAATCCGAACAGCACAAAGAAGAAACATATGCATAGGACAGGCGTTACTCGCAACTAAGCGTCATTCAGGAAAGTTCCCCTGGATATACACACAGCCGAGTGGTACACGCAGGCGCACTGCACATACGTTACAGTCACAGTTGCAGTTGCGTTACAGTTGTTATGGTTATACTTGTCCGTTATGACGGAGAACGCGCGTACGTTTCACGAACCCGTGTGTATGTGTAGAAGTGGTTCTTGACAGTTCTTGAACAAGGTCATCATCACCGTGGTCAGTCAGCACCAGCAGTTGGACCAGACCTGTTAATCGGATCCGTTCGTGATCGCGGCAACGAGGGGTCTAAGTGTAGTGAAGTGCGAGGTATAGCACAGCTGGTGTAAATCCTGGATGCCTACGATGAAATGATCTGTGACGCCTCCTGTCCTGCACGTGGCAGCGAGGTCTTTTGATGCCCTGTCCACATTCAAGGCGTCTTTCACGCAGTATAAGGACCAGGTGTTGTTGGATCTTGATAAATCAATGTTGAAGTCGGCGGTAATGACGAGAGGCCTGGTTCTCTCGGCAGATTTATTGTAGGAAGCATTGACCATGGTTTTTGCGTAATCGACGTGGTCCACGTTGCGGACCACGTGAATGAGTGCATAATAGTTGAGCGTCTTCCAGGGGTGTTATGTCTTCAGCTTTCTACTTTCCTTGTGTCGGCCACGGTGGTGTAACGGTTACAGTGCTCAGCTGCTGACCCGAAGATCGCGGGTTCAATCCCGGCCATGGCGGTCGCATTTCGATGGATGCAAAATGCTAGATGCCCGTGTACTGTGCGATCTCGGTGCACGTTAAAGAATACAAGATGGTCACAATTAAAGCCCCAACAATTATTATTATTATCACTTTCCTTGCGTGTCAATGTGTGTGTTCGCGTTTACTGTGTTGGTTGAGATTTTGTATCACCTGTGGCACATACCCGCATAACATAAACTCTGGTATACGGGTATGTGCCACACGTGACTGTGAGAAAGGGTTTTCATGACGTACGCGACACGTATTTTGCATTCTTCATGTCATGACCAGTCAATCATGTTCTTCATGAACTGATCCTCTGCTGTGCAAATTTCGGTATATTACAACCTATGGAGACGACCAGGAGAGCGCCCAGACGTAGGCGGCTAGATAGATAGATAGATAGATAGATAGATAGATAGATAGATAGAAACGCCCAAAGTGCCTGAGGTTCGCTAAGAAATGCTTCGCATTTAATAACTATTCTTTAAAATTTTCGTGTGCGTAAAGAAAGCCTTTAGGTTGAGGCTGTCGTAACGTCTAGTTGAAAGAGTATTAGCATAGGAGATGTAATCGTCGGAAGATAGTCGACAAGATGAGTGAAGAAATGAGTGCAATAGCTTCAAGGAGTCGGTATCCCGTCTCGTGCATAGGAGAGGGAGTTTCAAGGAATTCATTGTTGATGAAGGTGAAAAATTACGATCATAGCGATGGCAAATGAAACGAACTGCCTTCCTTTGTACAGATTCAATTTTGGTGACGCCGCATGTTTTATACGGGTTCCAGACACATGAAGCATACTCTAGTATAGGACGTATAAGCGTTTTATATAACAGTAACTTAGTGCATTTCGGAGATTTAGATGACGTACGACGCAGGTAACCTAATTTTTTCAGTGCTTTGGATGTAATGTAGTCAATATGCTGCGACCACTGCAAGTTGTGTGATAAGATAACCTCAAGGTATTTGTACTCTTGTGCCCGGGGGATTACTGTTTTGTCGGAACCGTATACATGCTGCAACGGAAAATTGGCTGTTTGTGAATGATACTACTACAGTTTTTTTAACGTTAATGCGCATCTGCCAATGCCTGCACCACGTGCAAAAGCTGGTGAAGGAATCCTGAAGTAAGGTATGATCACTAGGAAAAGAAATTACTTAATATAGGACACAGTCGTCGGCATAAAGACGGACCTTTGACTTCATATTGCTAGGAAGGTCATTTATAAATATTAAAAATAATAAAGGTCCTAGAGCGGATCCCTGTGGAACACCAGAAGTCACATTGACAGTTGAGGACGAAGTGGAGTTAAATGACACATATTGAGATCAGGTTTCAAAACAGGAGAAAGTGCCTCAGATCAGGCTGGCCGACGTTTCGATAGGGGACCTATCTTTGTCAAAGGCGCCTTGTCATCCCTGGCGTGTTAGTTTTAAGGGGTTAGTGATGACGTCATGTCCAGCGGTGGCGCGTCTGTTGCTGTTGGTAATTTCTGCCTGGAAAGAGAGAAACTCGAAAGCAGAGGAGTGTAGCCCTTGCCACATTTCAAGAGAGTTTCAAGAGACCTGTAGTTGGACAGGAGTTGCTTGTTACTAGACTTGTGCAAAGGCAAGATTTTGGCTAGCTTCCAGGACTGGGGGACGATGTTTGAAGACGTGGATTTTTGAAAAATGATCGACAAATAACGTGCACACCAGAGGGAGTACCGTACCAGAAAGCTGTTTGAAATGTCGTCGGGACCAGTGCACTTTTTTGTCTAACTTGAGTATCAATTTCAGGATGCCGTTCTCGTTAATTAACACATCGTCAATAGCGAGCTCAGGATTAGGGCTTCTGAATACTGGGAGAAACTGTTATCGTGCGTAAATACCGACTAAAAGTAGACATTTAAAGCATTAGCTACATCAAGTGGGTCTGAAACAGCCTTACCGTCTAGTATAAAGGAAATGGTGTCAGTGTTAGTTGGTGATATAGAAGTCCAAAATTTGCGCGGGTTAGTTTGAAGCAATCTTGGAAGTTCACCTTGAAAATAAAAGCCTTTAGCTCTTTGCATTTCGGTACGTAGTTGCAGCGAGGTACTATTAAAGCGAACGATACTGTCACCGACGTTCTACATTGAAGATTTTTCATTCAGGTTCCACTTTACCAAGGCCTCCGTGTTGGCTGTCATGCCGCATATGCAACACAGAACAGCTATACATAACTTAAAAGAGCAGGGACCTTTTGTTCTTCTGTGAAGCACGTCTCATGTTCGTTTTATTTGCACGTTTGGTATGAGTGGAACCACTACAGTTCGTTTCACAACGCCGGCGTACCAGTGCTGCTGGAACAGACCAAGTTTCCCGCTCGACTGCTTTTTTTCAGGCAGACTCGTCCCTCTGTTGAAGCGGCGACAAACTTGGGGGACCCTCTGTCGCCGCGTTTTGCACGGTGCTGTCAACACGTTCGTCAAATCGAAGTTTTGGGGGAGTCCTAGTGACTTTCTTGGTGCAATGTCGTCCGCTGAAAGCGGAGGGCCTCTTATGTCGTCGCACTACAGTGGCTTAATCGGATCGGCGCGCATTCGATACGAAGAAAAGGTGCAAATGTGCGACGGCATCGATCCGTACACGCTGCGACCGCACGCCGACACGACGACGGACGTCAACACGCTGCCTGAAGTAACGCACGGAGATATCGTGAACTATCTAGTGTACTCCTCGAGCTTCGCGACTCTTCAGGAAATGAAAGCCTTCAAGTCCCTTGAGGCACATAATTATTTTACAAGCGGCTGGGTGAAGAGCTTGTCGACGAAGCGGCTTCAGGAAGGAAAGTGGTCCTGCTCGGGGAGGTAAGTGCAACGCCTACACATTACGGGTAAACAATCCTAATGCTAAGCTACAAGAGGTTGCATGACCGGCCGCGATTGCTCGATGGTTCTGGTGTTCTGCTGCTGCAAACGCGAGATACGGATTTTGAACCGTAGTTGCGACGACCGCATTTTGATGGGGCGGAAACGCAAAAATGCTGGAATGTTCGAGTTTTGCGTACGCGTTAAAGAAATCAGTGTCGTCAAACCTGATCAGGAGCCCCACCCGTCAGCGTTTTTCACTACCTCCTTAATGCTGCTTTGAGCTGTTAAACGCAATCAATCATAGAAATCAAAGAAAGTTTCACCCGCCCGAGTGCTGCAGTGCGCACAACCTGTCGAAAATTCTGTAGCATCCACTGTTAGTGCTCCTTCTTGCGGTCATCACACCTTGTGTTACTGTCTTCTTGACCCTTTGTGGCAATCGCGTTAAGTGTTTTTTGTTCGCGAATTGGTGAATGACCTGTGCTTTCGCACACTGCTGCTGAGTTATGTCTTCATGCGAAAGACAACGTACCATTTACTAACTGTTTCTGTGCGAGGGCGCTATGGCATGACAATGTGAATGAGGCTAGTAGATTAACCTCCTTGCTCTCATACTAGTAGTACCTCAGGTGCCATGTAGCAGACCTAAAAGTGGTCATTATCCCAAATAATGTGTACTAACTTCTTAATACAAAGTGTGTTCTCTGTGTACGTAGAAACTGATAATCTTCTTACTATCATTGCAGATAAACCATTCTCAGAGATTAGGAGAGCACCCACTAAAGGTGTGGGTGCTATGCAAGGCCAATGGCATTGTTCTCACCGCCCACTGCACCTGCATGTCAGGGGTAGGCGAAGCATGCTCACACATTGGAGCATGTCTCTTTGCCGTGGACACTGGTGTAAAAATGAAGAATGATGTTACATGTACTGGAAAAGAGAATGCATGGCTGCCCGCACATGTTGAAAAGGTGCAGTTCAAACGCCTCAAAGACATCGATTTTACATCTTCTAAAGGGAAAAAAAAGGCTTCTAGATGGCAGCCGAGCTGATGCCCAGAAGAGTAAGGAAATAATTGACATCCCATCACCCTCGCCAGAAGAGCTGCGCAACTCCTACTCTTCTATCAAGAAATCGGGAATAGTGCCTGTAATATTCTCTATATTACCTGAGTATTGTAATAATAATAATATCTGGGGTTTTACGTCCCAAAACCACGATATGATTATGAGAGACGCCGTAGTGGAGGGCTCTGGAAATTTCGACCATCTGGTGTTCTTTAACGTGCACCTAAATCTAAGTACACGGGCTTCTACCATTTCGCCTCCATCGAAATGCGACCGCCGCGGCCGGGATCGAACCCGCGACCTTCGGGTTAGCAGCCGAGCACCGTAACCGCTATACCACCGCGGCGGACTACCTGAGTATTGTGAGGCATTCAAACAACCAGAAGCAACACAGAAGGCAGACTTGAGAAGTTTATTTAGCGAGAACTATGCAGCCTGCACTTATGAGACACTTACACAGAAGGCAGAGAGCTTTCTTTCGGCATATGTGTTGAGCGACGACACTGTAAAACGTGTGGAAGCTTCCACAAAACAGCAGAGCCGTTCTCAGCAGTGGTTTCTGCACAGGGCCGGCACAGTGACTGCCTCAGTCATGAGAAGGGTATGTCACACGAATGTAGACAAACCCAGCGTGTCTTTGCTGAAAATTGTGTGCTACCCTGAAAAACAAAGCCTCAGAACGCCAGCTGTGATGTGGGGCATTAACCATGAACAGATGCCCTCGGGGCTTATCAAGCTAAGGTGAGCTCTAAGCACAAGCATTTCACGTGCCAGAGGTCTGGGCTACACCTGAGCACTGAGCATCCGTTTGTTGGAGCCACGCCAGATGCGCTTGTTTCGTGCACTTGTTGTGGTAAGGGAGTGGCAGAATTCAAATGCCCGTACCTGCTTTGCAATGCCAAAGATTTTAATTCTGCTAACACCTGTTTAACTGAAGTGAATGGTGTAATGGAATTGCAAAAATCTCATGCATACTATTACCAGGTGCAGACACAAATGGCTATATGTGATGTCGATTACTGTGACTTCGTTCTTGGGCACCACATCTGCTGCACGTAGAGCGAATAAGGCGCGACACACAGTTTTGCAACGAGATGTTTTCCTGTGCGAGAAAGTTTTTTGTCAAGGCAGTGCTTCCAGAACTATTTAGCAAATACTTTACACGACAGCAGAACAACACACAAGATACATTCTGCTTCTGCAACGGGCCAGAAAGTGGGAAAATGATTGCGTGTGACAACGTGCAGTGTGTACACAAATGGTTCCATTTTTCTTGCGTTCAACTAACTCGTGCGCCCAAGACCAAGAAATGGTATTGCCCGATGTGCAAGAACGAAGGAAAGTAATTTTAAATATTAGTCGTAAGCATAATGCTTCCATTCGTGTTTGAATTGATATGCACCTGCAAATTAGAACGTATTCGTCTGACTAAGCGCTATCACAGCAAACTGTACATCTGCTTTTTTATTAAATACCGACTTCTATGCGTAGCTTTAAATTTGTTCTTTGGAATGTGTAGTTATCTATTTCTTGTGGATCTACATATGCCTCTTATCCACTGCTGTGGTGTTGCTTTTCTTTTCTTGTACGCTGCAATCTTGGATGGTGGGCATTTTTTAAGCCTGTAAAGCTTTACTGGCAATCTGTTTTGTGATTAAGCAGCAGAATGTAGAAATAAAACACACTAGTAAGCTAGTGTACAACAGCAAACACTTGTGTGATTTCTGTTATCTTCCTTGCTAAGGACTTATGCTTGGGCCAGCTTCTTTATGCACTATGGATACCATGTATCTTGCTGCTTCAAACACTGCACAGTTTATTTTTCAACATATCAATCTGATAAAAAGAGAGTACATAATGTGATGACTTGAAGCAAACAAGATTCGCAAAAGTCACTGATGAGCGGAGCTGCAAAATCACGACATGCTGTGCTATTCCCCAGCATACTAACAGTGTACAGTTGCGCTCAATGACTTGCAACACGGGAGCGCCTGGCCTTAAGAGTTCAAAACCTGCGCATAGCTTCCACTAGCTCTTATTTCCACAAGTAAACGCCGTTTTCTTACTTGGGGATGATCACAAATGAGGAAATATCATTTAGTTGTTCAAATGAAAACAAATTGAAGCCATGCGCAATCTCGGAACTCATGAGGCCATGCGCTGCCGTGTTGCAAGTCATATTGAGCGCGACTGTACAGTGCCAGGCATTTTCCATGTTTCACAGCAGAGGTGGCCAGCACTAAGTGGTCCATCTTAAGGTCCACATTTCAAAAGCTATGTCGTGTCATAAGCATGAGTGCTGCATATTGCAATTTCACCACTGCAGTCATCAGTAACTTGTGCTACATCATTCTTTCTTGCGATCCGTCGCCCGCCGCGCAGAGAAAAAGAGGTTACGCGACTCCCAGCCAGCATTGACGAACAGCTCTCCAAAACGCGTGTCGGTCCCATACGTCCAGGGAGCCAGCGAGGCGTTGGCTCGGATTTTTAGGAAAGAAGGCGTGCACATCGCGCACGTGCCTTCATGCACGCTGGGCCGCTTCCTTCCCCGCCCGAAAGACCGACCAACAAAAGACAGGGCGCCCGGCGTCGTTTACAAAATACCGTGTGCCGACTGCCCCTCGTCATACATCGGCGAGACCAAAAACTTCCCCGAACGGATTAGGCAACACGTCAACGACGTCCGTAAACTCAACAAAGAACGCAGCGCCGTCGCCGAGCACGCAGAGACATTTGACCACAGAATAGACTTCAACGGAACCGCCATCCTCGAAAGTGAAACCAAGTGGAGGAGGAGGTTACTACTGGAGTCGTGGCATATACAGAGGACCACTCAAAATATCAACCGTTCACTCGGAACTCTCCCCCCGGTGTATGCGCATGGGCTACGCTCCTCGGTAATGCGTGGGGTCGTTAACCGCCGCGAGAGTGCCTTAAAGAGGCCGCTGCCAAGCCGCCGCAGTCCCCCCTGAGGAAGGAACCGAGCTGGTTCCGAAACGTCGGGTTTTTACGTGTCTTCGTAACTTTGGTTGGAGAATAAATATCAGTTATCTCAGTTTACTTACCCAACCAGACAGACTTCTGTCTAATGTTTACCTTCAATTCAATCAGCCAGGACTTCGGCCGCGATACCATGCAGCTAGTCAAGCGCTACATACGCATCAAGGAGGGAATATCAGTCTTCAAAACTCATCTGGACTTCAATCGCACCTGCAAAGATAGGAAAGTCGTCCCTCAAAGCCTACGCCTGAAACGCCCTGTCTCGACCCCCGAAGGTATGGAAATCGTCATGAGAGCAGAACAACGGCTGGTCAACGCCCGCCTGCACGAAATCAACGCCTCTCTACGGAAAAAGGAATTAGACCTGTTCTTCGCCAAGCGTAAACTTCAGCACCGCATCCCTGGATTGATGCCTCCGATCGACGCATTCGCGGACTCCGTGGCAGCGTCGTCTGCAGTCAGGCATCGGACCGCGCAGGATAGGAAACTTTCTCACCTGTTGGACCGGGGTTCGCCCCAAGGCAACCCAAATCCCAGGTTTGTCACCAATTTGTCATCCCGCCCACTCACTAATCGGGAAACTTCTGTTCTGGCAAAGGGACACGGGTATAACGTGTCAACGACGCCCCGTTTATCGAAAGTCGTCGCGGCTGTAGAGGAAGCCGTCCAGAGTGTGAGGCCAAGCGCCAGAGAAGAAATTAGACTAAAATCAATTGGAATCCTTTCGAAATTGCCGTCACAAGGGAAAAAGAACTTGACCGCAGAAGAGAGCAAAGCCCTTCGGGAACTCCGACAAGATCAGAGCATTGTCATCCTCCCCGCTGACAAGGGCAACTCAACGGTGGTGTTGGACAGCCGGGACTATGACCGGAAGATTTCGGCCCTTTTAGAGGGTGACGCATATACGCAGCTAAAAAAGGATCCGACGAAGCAAACTCAGACTCAGCTAAACAAGCTACTCTCCGAAATTTTCAAGCACCACCCACAATTAAAAGCACTCTACCTAAGTCTAATCTGCCGCAACGGCTCCGCACCGGGTTTCTACGGACTACCCAAAATTCACAAGCCTGGCGCTCCCCTCCGACCGATCGTCGACTTCACTTCCTCTCCATGCCGAGCCCTTTCAAGCTTCCTGCACCGAATCATCGCCCCTCTCACCCGGAATACCCCAACTCATGTCCGCGACTCCAGCCATTTCGTGCAGCTAGCATCAGAGGTGAGCATCGACGAAGACGAGAGCCTGGTCTCGTTCGACGTCGTATCTTTGTTCACCAATGTGCCGGTACCCTTATCTGTATCCTGTGCCCGTGCTGCTCTTGAGGGTGACGATGGCTTGAGTCAAAGGACCCCACTCACTGTTGACGAACTCTGCCGCCTACTGGAATTCTGCCTGTCCAGCACGTATTTTTCCTACAAAGGAACAATCTTCAGGCAAAACAGTGGAACCGCAATGGGAGCCTCCATCTCCGTCACAATGGCAAACCTGACCATGGAACATATAGAAAGGGAAGCACTTGGCTCCTTCTCGCCGCGACCCAAGCTCTTTCTTCGCTACGTGGACGATTGCTTTTGTGTCGTGAAGACATCTGAAATTGAAAACTTCAGACTGCACCTAAATTCCGTTCACCCAGCCATACAGTTCACGGTCGAGTGTGAACGCGACCGCACCCTCCCCTTTCTCGACGTCCAGGTGGCAAGAAGGGGCAGTGACTTGGAGTTCTCCGTTTACAGGAAGCCGACGCACACCGGCCGGTACCTTCAATACGATTCGTCCCATCCCTCCACCCACAAGGCCTCCGTTGTGTCCACATTACTTCAGAGAGCCAAAAAGATATGTTCCACTGACACGGAACGCCGGAAAGAAGAGGCCCGCGTAATTGCGGACCTCAGAAAAAACGGTTATCCCAGAAATTTCATTCGATCCGTCGCCCGCCGCGCAGAGAAAAAGAGGTTACGCGACTCCCAGCCAGCATTGACGAACAGCTCTCCAAAACGCGTGTCGGTCCCATACGTCCAGGGAGCCAGCGAGGCGTTGGCTCGGATTTTTAGGAAAGAAGGCGTGCACATCGCGCACGTGCCTTCATGCACGCTGGGCCGCTTCCTTCCCCGCCCGAAAGACCGACCAACAAAAGACAGGGCGCCCGGCGTCGTTTACAAAATACCGTGTGCCGACTGCCCCTCGTCATACATCGGCGAGACCAAAAACTTCCCCGAACGGATTAGGCAACACGTCAACGACGTCCGTAAACTCAACAAAGAACGCAGCGCCGTCGCCGAGCACGCAGAGACATTTGACCACAGAATAGACTTCAACGGAACCGCCATCCTCGAAAGTGAAACCAAGTGGAGGAGGAGGTTACTACTGGAGTCGTGGCATATACAGAGGACCACTCAAAATATCAACCGTTCACTCGGAACTCTCCCCCCGGTGTATGCGCATGGGCTACGCTCCTCGGTAATGCGTGGGGTCGTTAACCGCCGCGAGAGTGCCTTAAAGAGGCCGCTGCCAAGCCGCCGCAGTCCCCCCTGAGGAAGGAACCGAGCTGGTTCCGAAACGTCGGGTTTTTACGTGTCTTCGTAACTTTGGTTGGAGAATAAATATCAGTTATCTCAGCTGTACAAAACACATGACCACAGAATAGGTCAGAATGGGGCTAAACAGAGCTTGACATAACGTTGCTGATATAATCTGGATGAAGTGAGAGTTTTGGTGCATTACAAAATATAAATAAATGATTGCTGCAGAGCAATAAAACGTGTCGCACTAAAGAACAAGGAAGGATGGGATGAAACAACAGATGGAGAGTTGACATATGGCAATGTTGCTATTCGAACAGTATTTGTTCACAAATTTTACTCGGTCACATTGTTCAAAACCTTCAGCACCAGTATAAAGAATATGCATGCATGTATGTATGTTCAGACAATGTCGTGTGTATGTTCACCCTCTCCTGGTGTGCCACTATTCACGAGTGAGTTACAAACAGCAATATTAACATTAATATTGTCACGTGGTCGCGACGTCGACGAAGACAGCAGTCGGCGTTTTATATGAAATATAAGACTCGCGGCAATATGAAAGCTAGAGCTGGCTAGCTTGTCACACAGGAAGCAATGTGGTTAAACAATAACATTTGTTATACTTGTTTTATAACAGCTTCTTATAAAACCAAAAAAAAAGGGTTTCTTTGCATATGATGTTACGCAAGCCATATGGGGCTGTGATAGAATGCACAAAAAGGAATGAAAAAGCTTTCACATAAAGTGAGTTCATGGAGATGTGCCAAATTATTAATGCAATCAAGCTCTGACTTTCTAAAAAAACTGAACACAGATACCACAAAAGTGACCTGTGAAATTAATTGTCGCTGATCTACTATGGGAATCGTGAATAGTAAAAAGCCTTTTCGACTTCTGTATATTTTATTACAGAGACGCAAATCGCAATACTGAGCTTCTTGCTTTCCAATTACTACAGGGCTTTGATTTCTTGTTGGCATATTCTTGCGTATTGTCACGCGTATGGGAAAATATTTGCTTTTTTAAGAACCAATTTAACAAGCTGCAGTTACGTTTGCAGCCAGAAGCACAAAGTTTAGGCAAATTGAAGTACTACATATGATTCCCATGTTGGTTGGGCCGTCGATGCTTGTTTCCAAGTGACAGCCATGCCAGTTTTGAAACACTTTTGCTCTAATAGCATGCACAGTGGTCTGAAAATCTTTTAAGGGCTGTCATTGGCTTCCTCTAGTTCTGCAACAATGGATGGACAAAGGTTTGAAAGAGCACAGCACGCAGTGACAATTTTATCTATTGGTGCTAATTTGTGTGCAGGTTTGCAGGTAACATAATCAATGGGCAGTATAGACTTCAGAATGACAAATTTGTTTCTAATTAGGCCGATGACCCTCTCGACATGGATTCGCACATTGGCTAGTTTTCTTGTGCTTTCCACCTCTTCAGCTGAAAGCTGTTTTTACCTCTGGTAAAAGCTGGAATGTGGAGCCTTGCACAGTAAAATCCAACGCTTTCCGATATGTTAAACCCTCGATCAGCGAGCACCACATCACCAGGCAGTAAGTTGTCCAAGAGACCGCAGTGCTCGGGGATGTGCCTGTCACTGACCCTTCCTCCCCATCCTTCAGATATAAAGGTAACAGCACCTGTTGGGGCAATGCCAATTAAGAATTTGGCTGTGTTGCTACCCTTGAATTGGGACCACGTTTCGCTTCTTGGCAGAAATGACGACGGCCGCTCTATCCTTAGTTCAAAACAATCAATAATGACTACCACATCAGTACCAAATGCATTGTAAAATGCCTGCGGCATTGTACGATGCAGTGGTGTTCGCTCAGGCCATACAATTTGTGCCTTCAGTCGATAGTAAGCACAGTGCAGCCACTTATGAAAAATTCTAGACACAGTAGCTTCTGAGACCCCAAATCTGAAGCCCAAGTCAACATTGTGCAGATTCAGGTTCAGCTTCATTAAAAACAAAATAAACTCCTGAAACTTCGACAATGAATTATTTACATTGTGTGACACATAGGCCCCAAGGACTTCAAACAAGCTGTTTAACTGTGTAAAGTTGTGCATTCCTGTGTAAAAAACAACTTTTGCCTCACATCTTTGAAATGCTGCTTTTGACAGCTGCAACTGTTCGTTTTCGCAGCGAGCAGTGTACAGGCCATCGTTGAGTGTAAGGCACTGCGATTCCAAAGCTTGGAGGTCCACAAAAGTTAGGTCCGTCTGTGCCGCAACTCCTGAGAAAAAACAAAGCAAATGTCAGAGCACTTTTTATGAAAGGATACCTCGTAAACGCATTGCTCCTCTTTGACAAGCGGAGCGCAATACTCAAAAAAGTTAATGAAGCTCTCAAGCTCACGAAATTTTCAGAAGGCTACAAACCAGGCTCATTTTTGTCCATGCGGCTTTCGTCTTCTCGCGGGGGCTGGCCAGGCTCGTTTTCGTCTGTGCGGGTTTCGTCGCTTTCGTCATCTCGCGAGGGCAGGCCTGTGTCCCCAATCCCGTTGCCGATCGACTCCACGACTGCCGCCGCCGCATCAGCCCGATCTTTTTGTAGGCGCCGTCTTTTCACGCGGTCGTAGCGCGCACGGTCTTCGTGACGCGCGCTGTATCCGAGCAGAAGCGTCGGTGCCCAATCGGGATTCGTCTCGTCCCACAGCTGAGATGGTCTGCCTGTAAATGCAATTTGTTCCGTTTTTTCGTGGTGTCCCAGCATTTCGGTTTATTAAAAAAGGTTTTCGAGCTCACCTGATGCGAAGTGGGCACCGCAAACTCGGATTTCGGCACGGTCGCTGTTCAGATCCGCGCGCCTGATACGTGCCAGCCACGAATTGCGCCGCTTCGCGCTTAGCGTTCTCGTGCGGTCGCACTGATTGTGGACGACCTTTGCTAGGCGGAAGAGAGTCGCGTTCGCAAACTTCCGTCTCTTCTTCGTTTTGCTGCGGTTAGCGCACAGCCCCATGACGAGCGATCGCAGAAACGCTTCCGTGCGTTCACTGCCACGGACGGTCCCCCAAGATGGCGCAGTGGTATCCCAGAATTCCTGGCCGTGACGTAGGTGCAAGGCATGTATACTGTGGTAATAATACTTTATTTGACAGTTTGCGTGCTTTAAACGACCCCTACGGTATTTGTTTTATTATTAAACAAACCTAATGAAGACTGCACAAACTGCATATGGTTCTAGCTTTCGACTTTCACCTGCAATAGAATCGTCATTGCGTTCACTAAGCAGTGTTGTGGGGGAGAGACTGAGAGTCATAGAGTTAATATACTGACTCTAGAGAAAAAGCTGGGCCGCGAGACCTATACTCTGTTCCAGAAGTTCCGTGCAACAGAGCCAAGGCTACACGACCCTCGAGCGCAGGTTGTTGCGAAGCGAGATGTAGTGCCCCATATACGTAGCCCGTTGTTTGTCCTCATGACTTTTGCAAGCGGTCTCGTCGGAGGATTTTTACTTGAAGGCTTCTCTGCGTGTTGTAGCTGTGATTTGTATGACGATTTTGTCGCATTTTCTGTATAAAACAATTTTTGTGGCTCCATGATACTGAAGAAAGAGTTCTTGCTTGTACGTGTTATAACATGCAAATGACGAAAGAAATAACGCTGTTGTGGCTCGTATGTGTTATGTTTTTACTTATAAAGTACGAAGGAATGGTACGACACTGTCTAAACTTTTTATGAGTAGTCCGCACAGCCCGAGCGTCCACAGCGCCGCGGAGGACCGAGTCTTGGGTTGTGATTAGTCCGCGGTGGCAGATTTGGTCACTCCTTAGTCAAAATGGCGGCGCCTGGTTCACCTGTGCGATATCGTGCAAGTATCTCGAAGACGCGCGCTTTTACGGTGCCGAGGAGAATATTTAACCGCTTTCACAATAGGCTCTTTTAGCTGAGCGTCGCTTACGCTCAGCCCTTCCCAGATGTAGCGTCTCGAGAGAGTGCAAGGTGCTGCATGTATTTCGTGTTTTCGACTAGCGCGTCTTGCCGAGACGCGGTGAGCTTGGCTGCAAAATGACGGCGAAACCAAGTGGACGCACCTTCACACTCCGGTCAGTTGGCTTCACGAGCGGAGCGAAAGATGCGTTCTACGTTCCGCCGGTCGCACAATCGCTCTGCGCACGAGCACTGCAGTTCTTTCAACGTGTTTGTGTGTTAATTGAGTCACGCGCACTACAGATCTTTCTACGCGTTCATGTGCATTCACCGGTCTGGCCGGAGCAGATCGTAAATGCCCAGCTAAAAGTGCCTAATTACAGCTCATCTCACAGCGCAGTTGCAGCAGTGTCCGAGACGCTCTTGCCGCTTTCGCTGCAGCGCTCGCCGCTAGCAGACGACATGGCGCGGAAGGACACACTTAGATGTGCTCGCCCTCCTGATTGGTTGAGAAGGCCTGTAGCTTCCACAGTGCTGCACGGAACTTAACGCTGACATCTTGGAACGTTGTCATTCTTGCCATCACATATCAGTCCTAAAGAAGCATCTGCACAATTAAAAATTTGCGGATATTGTTTTGTGTTTATTTTGAATACTTCTACGAAAGAATACGACGGCTATTTATGCAATTTACTGCGCGCGGAAAGGAGCGTTTGCAGGCTGGTTAACTAGATGGCACCACCATATCAACACTCGCGAGTACGCGAGTGTGTGCTTGCGGCCGATTGCGCCGGTTTGCGCGTCGTGTTAAAGCCCCTGGAACTTCGTTCGGGTCGTGTATCTCGTAGTTGTCATAGTGTCCCGTTGTGTGCGTTTTCTGTCGCCGCATACCACTCGACTTCATGTGACAGCCCTTTTTTCTTTCAAGCTGAAAACTTCAGTGCAAACCAGGACGGACGGCAAAGAAGAGATGAGACAAGCCCTGAAAGTTGCGTACGAACTAGTCGCAACCGCTTTCTTTAGACTTTTTAACAACGATAAAGCTTCGTGGGCCGTGTAACTTTAGTTTCGATTGAAGCTTTCGGGAGATGTCTCACTCAAATTCGCCGCTGCATGCTGCAATCGACATTTTTCTGCTTTACGGCTCTCTGCGCTGAAATACGGCAGCAATGAGCTGAAAAAGAACGTGGATACAGGTGTCTCGCCATTGCAAGTCGAATCAGCGCGCGACCACGACCTACGGACTTTGCTTGCTTCGAGCTGCGAATCTGTCGAGTGACCTTTGTGCCAGCGAACGGAGAAACTTTGGTAGGGAGTGCCTAGTAAAAACCATGCACAAACAGGTGGACATTTTAACTGTTATCAACCGGACCAGCTGCACAGACAACCGTACACTAACACACGGCTTCACGCATCAAAACACAGCTGATGTTCTCTGAACAGCGCGTAGCTGGCTTAGGTTGATAGATTAAAACTCATTACTACCGTCAAATATAGAGAGCGTCTCAGGGTCTGGCAACGCTGGCAACGATCGTTTTGTTCCATCATGGCGGAACCCATGCGGTTATAGGTTTCAATGCATGGGCCCTATGGGGAGCTTTTCCTCTAGAGTCAGTATATTAACTCAATGCTGAGAGTATTTCCGCAGCGCATTGAAAAAGTCACGTGGTACACGTCGCTGTGCGGCTGTGCTGCCCTCTGCCTGCGCGCGCGGAGTTGGCGGGCATGTTGGCGGGGGTGTGGCCGTTGCCCGTGGCCAGGCGAGCGAGACCGGCGAGACGCGTAGACGCGGTGGCTCCGGCCATCGTATCGATAGTATGCGCTCCCTTTCTGCGGTAGTGTTATGTTCTTTCGGCAGAGTGAAAAGCTGGGCTTGGTATTCCCTGACTACTAACACATACTGTACGATGGAGTTAGGAGAGGCTAGGATAAACGCACATCTTCATTATCTTTGTTTGTTGCTAGCGTGCATGCTTGTTGTTGACATTCGACCGTCAGTTTGTGTTGCATATCGTGGTGTTCTAATGCGGCCAGACTGCTCGCACTGACTTACAAGAGCGCCCCCTACCTCCAGGCCGCACACCTTGACTTAGCAGCCCTAACATTGCTGCATTTCTTTGTTGCTGCAAGAATAAATTCTGCGTGAACAAAGCAGTACAAAAGCGTGCACTGTCGGCGCAGAGCATTACGACGTTCGGCGACGAGTATGGCGAGTACGAACAAGGTTCTGTCTTCGGGAGGAGAAGGGCCGCGGCGGGAAACATGAAAGGGAATTTGCTAGAGCATGGGCCCAACGACGACGGGCCGACCCCGAGTTTCGAGCGAGGGAGGCGTGTCGCGGCAACTGTACGACAGAGCTCATCGGAGAGACGTTCGGCCGCCCAGCAACGAAGGGAATCCGATCCTTGCTTGCGAGTGGCCAAAGCAGGAGCTCAGGGACCGTTTAGCAGTGTCATATTATCATCACTGTATCGACAGCTAAAATAGTACTTAGTAAAAAAGGCACCCCAAAGCCAAGGAAAAGGCACCGGCTCCGCAGTTTCATCAGTCTTGGCGACGCCAAGTCAATGAAGCTGTGCTAAATTTTGCCCTTGAATGTTGCATTTGTGCACTGTGACGTGCAGCTCATGCAGTTACTGCGTCATCGCAATACCCACTGAATACGTTGTAATAACAAAAGGAAACATATGGCACTGCCGCAGAACCCAACGACGGTCGGAGTGACTTTTTCAACGCGCTGCCGAAATACTCTCCCGTGTTGTGGGTACAGTGTTGTGGCGTCCTCCTACCAATGGAAGTCATAGGTAGTTCCCAATTGGTAAAAATGGGGTAGATTGTCCTTTGAGGGGGCCATAGACTTAAAATACGAAGTTTCAGGAAATTTCGTTGAGCCAATGTCACCGAAATACGAAAAATACACTTTGAAATTCGTGACTTCATATATGCGGAAATTTCGGCACGAAATTTAAAAGTGCGAATTTGAACTTCATTTTCGCTTAATGAACATATGATGGTGAAATTAACGAGATTAGAGTTCTCAGCGTACAATTTATCAATCTTAATGCGATTCATTGTTTCACTCTAGTGTCCCTTGAAAATGGGCTGTACGTCCCTCATTTTTTATTGTGCGCAGCCGATTCCCTTCCCTGCAGGGTTGTCGTTGGGCAGATTTGAAAAGGAGCCAAAATTCAAGCTAAAGGTAGCCAAAGTAACCATGTCTTTTAACTTTAGCGCCAAAGTTATAGCCAGATAGAACGTAAGCAATATTATAAAAATATATATCTTTTTTTGAATATACAAAAACATAGAGCAAGGAGCACAATTTCTTCCCTCTTCTATCGGTCTTCAAGCCAATATTATTTTGTGAATACATATAATATTTTATGTTCAGTGCGTCTGCAAATAGCTTATCTGTAATAGCATTTGCCCGAGTAACTTTGGAACATTCCAGCCAACAACTCAATTGGAACGTTAGACGTTCAAGTAATAATTTCTTGAAGCCGTATAGAAAGCATTTGATCAGTTAAGTTACATAGTACCAGTCCAGTTTCAAGCAGTTAAATCTGGTTTTTGGTGAAAGATCAGCTTCATTTGCTTGCGTATCTGTTTTTGCCAAGCTCATACAAGAACATAAGCTGCGCATTAGAACTAGAAACTGGCGCGTAGCATCAGCAGAAATGGCGGGTAGCGTCAGCAGCGTACTAGCAATGCATTTGCCTACACGCGCGCAACTTGGTCACTCTGTCCTTGCAGTCGCGCCATGCGGAGGGAGCCTCTGTGAGCACCGGCCTGTTTTAGGACAGGCAAACGCATCGGCCAATAGGAACAAACAGCTTGGAAACAATGGGTAGTCTTTAGGCTTGCTTGCTATTTCATCTGCAAATAATAAGAAAAATTGGCACTAAATACATCAAAACAGAAGCTCAAAGTGGCCGCAAAGTAGCCATGGAGCCAACCTGAAATACTTGCCGCCAGATGGGGTTGCTGTTGCTGGCGCAAAGCAGCCACCAACGGCAACCCTGCTTCCCTGCTCGACTTGCGCGGCGCGTGTCATAACATCGGTTGTATTGGACAAACCCAGTCCAGTAACAATTAGGCAACATCAACACGCTAGACTTATGAATACTCTGAAGGCAATTAGTAACCTCTCATCGGAAAAGTCGTAAAACCCTTCACTGAAGGATGGATGGATGCTATGAGCGCAGGGCCGTAACTAAGGGTGGGTTGAGGTGGTTCTGACACCCCCCGAAATTTTTTCGTGCTTTAACTTTTCGGGTGATACTAAAATAATTGCACGCCTTCACAGCGACCACCAGTTGCCAAAGGTAGCCGTTCTACACAAAAACACCCCCCGAAAAAATTTCCTGGGTACGGCTACAGTGTACTACGGCCCTGTATGAGCGTGCCCTTTATAACGGGGTGGTGACAAGTGTGCCACCAAGCTCGACAAAAAAAGTAATAAATAAAAAAAATTTAATCTTGTTCCTCTTTCCCTTCTTTCTTTTAAATGTTGGCCTAATGCCTCTACTTCGATTAAATATCTTACCACAGGGGAAAAAAACGTAAATTCTCAGCCCAGTTCTCTGCCCTTTACGGCAGAATGTCCTTATTCTTTTCCAATTTATTTTTGTACTTTCTCTCTAATTTTCTGCCACCAATATTCTAACCGTCTCTTACTTATTTCTATCGGGGACTTGTTCAGCTTTCCATTGTTGTCCCTAAAACTCAAGGCTTCATGTAGGCTCGTGGCCAAACTAAAGTTAGACGTATTGGAGCGCCACCTTCGGAGGGACGGTGAACCTCCTCATTCGACGTCTTTCTTCCGTCGGTGCAGGTGGCGCTAGGTGAAACATTCGTTTCGACGAAATAGAGTCCATATTTAGATTTTTCGCGCAGTTTCGTTTTTTATGAGTCTGCACGGCAGTATTGATGGACCATCGTAAGTGCTATGTTTCAAGCGGTGCGTGCTCGTATTTGGATGCGATCCGTTTTTCGTGAAAAACAACTTGGTTTGATGCACATTGCATTGAAATGTGGAAGATACATATATCCTGGACGCTGAAATAACGGATCGAAAGAAGCGGATGTTCAATAAATAATTACGGTTCAGTTTACACTTGCTGTTTCCATAAGCATTTTTCCATAATCTCTTATTTGCTTTATATGGACACAAGAATGTATAAGAAACACATATGTCTAGCACAACTGCCGACGGTACTGCATCCAACCAAACCATCACAAACCTTTGTGCATCGCGCCTTTTGGTCCTTGATTCAGATGCAGTGAATCTATCTACCGCGTTTAGCAAAGTGCATTTCACCTTGTTCGTATTTCGCGCCATGAAACTGTGCGGTGAAGCCCAACTTGAAGTCATATTTTGTCGATGCCGCGTTTAAACTTCACGAAGAATTTTTATCCTGGAAACAAGATTTATTTTTTTATTATTTTTTTAACAAACATCCACTGATGTCGTTCTCCACGACGACCACTATTCAGCAAATTTTCTATGGGATCACTACAGGCCAAAATACCATATTATTAGCAAGTTAATTATGTGTGGTTGCGTTAAAAACAATACATGCGGGCAACATTAGCAGATGAATGAAGTGTGGCGAGGGGCCGTATATATGACGCCTTTATTGCGTTTCAATGCAGCAAGATTTTCTTTTTTTTTTTTTTTTTTTTTTGAGCAGCGACAAGAAAACGCTCTCACATTGCAGTCTGACACTTTAGGAGTAAATCGCAGGAATTCAGATGATGATATAGTGTCATGATTGTTCTCTAGCAATAAAACAATGTGATAGATAGAAATAGTGTATAATTGCGTGTTTAATGGTAACACTGATGAAAACAACGGATTTTCGGTCGTAGTCTGGTGTACATTAATAAAATTCGCAGCGCTCTGAGATGTACGTAAAATATTTCACCGCTGCGGCGGCGCCATGAAATTCAGAGAAACAAAAAAAAAATGAGGCTTGAAAAAAAAAATTGTGTGCGTCGGCCGGGAATCGAACCCGGGCCACCCGCGTGGCAGGCGAGTATTCTACCACTGAACCACCGACGCCGATGCAAGGGAAGGCTGGACGTCGTCCATATATAACTTGGCTCACTGCCCAACGCAAAAGAGTCGTGGTTTGGTCAGTGTGGTTTTGTCTGTAACTCAGTAGTAACCTCTATAACATATACTCTTGCTGCTACCGGCGAGGTCTCTGTGAGGCAGGAAACTGCTTTCGCGAGGCAGGGCTAGGCTGTTCGGGGAATATCGGGGTTAGATGACACAGTTTCTGATCGCAACGAAAAGGCAAAATGAACATCGCGTCTGTCATGCAAATTAGTATTATTATTACAAATGACATAACCAAGACATAAAGACGGAAGCAATGCAACGCTTTCGACCGACGGCTCCCCTTGAGATAGCTGTAAAACATAACAACGCATGAAACCCATTATCATATTTGGTATTACAACGCAGGTCGCCTTAGAAAAAAAAAGGTCGTCATTCTGTAGAGCGACTCTCAAGCGTGCGCACCGCATTCTTGCACAGCGATAACTTTATAAGTGATAGCTTAAAAAAAAATCTTCCATTACACCAAACGTGCGTTTGTAGTTGAGTCATGCGGCAAGGGAGGCTGTTCATTTTTTTGTATAATTATTTCCTCTAAAGCTGCAGCTGCTGCAAATTTCATGCAGTTTCCTTGGATCTCCCATAAACCGTCAATTTTCATTACAGCACTAATGCCCGAAAAATCGAACTGCGTGGCTTGCGTGGTTCCAGTGTAGTTAATTCATGTAAAACGGACAGCGATATCGAGTCATTTGTGTTTCGGAGTAATTCCGACTGCCTGGATTTTCTTTATTACGTGCGACTAACTAAGCCTATGCCCGCAGACGTTTTTTTTTTTTTTTTTTCTACATTTTACCCCAGCTAGAATGGACCACCGTGACAGGGAATCGAAACCGTGGTAAACAAAATAATAGTAATCGCACTGGCTAGGTTACAAGTCTCTGAACGGTGAAACAGTTCGTGCAAAGAATTAAATTTCAAATTTTCAACGACTAGTTACCACGTTTTGTACGTAAAGCACAACAAGACCTGCTGTGGACAGCTATTCCAAAAAGCTACTTTGCGGAAAACGTGCAGTCGAATTTTTGAGCACCGAAGCCATTGGTGCTTCCACCTCTGTTTGAAAAAGCCCGCGCTCGCAAGAGCGACGTCATAACATCGTACACTAGTACACAGCGGTTCTTGCTTGCTATAAACAGCCGCTTTCGAGGTATCCTTTGCCACTCAACGACACAAGTCTCACAACACTCCGTTCACCACTGCACGCAACTAAGCGCGCAAACTGCGCAAATACAGGTCCATTCGATTCACCCTGCACTACCTGAACTGGTTCATGGTGGTGACGTCTGAGTTCCGTCGTCGTGCAGGGAACGTTTCAGAAAGTGCAGCAGCAACGAGATGCCGAAACGAATACGAGAGTGCAGATGTCGAGCAAACCCTCTGCTACGTTCGGTTGTCTCGCGAATTGTGGAGGTTGTGATTCGTAAAAGTCGCCGCCGCTTACGCTGCCTGGCATTTCAAAGTACCGGAAAACGTTCGCTGACGTATTTGTTGGGCGCCGTTGAAATAGCCACGAATGCAGTCGGCTGCGTCGTCTGCTGCGGTTCCGCCATTTTGTGCTGCACGGACTCGGCACTACCTCATGAGTAAGTGCAGGGAATTCGTGAACTATCCTTGCACGACGGCTGCACTTTTTCGAAACGAATACCGCGGTGCCGACGCCGCCATGTTGAACTCGTGAAACGAATGCCGGAGTGCAGCGCCACCGTGAACCGGTTCACGAAGTGCAGGTGAAACGAATGGACCTTACATTTCACACCGCGGGTACAAGCGTATTCTACAGGGGTCAGAAGGGCTACGTGCCAATCGTCGTAACAAGGTAAAAGGGCGTGGCACGTATCACGCATGAGGCGTGCGAACCCACAACTCATCATTCCCCAGTAGAACCAAAAAGGATCAGCCGTAGATAGCCTTCGAACGCACGGCTTCTACAGTAGATGCGCTTATAGCACAAGTGGTAGCAATTGTATAATACCGCTTAATAGGACTAAGAATTACCACATCTTCATTTTCCTTGGTATACGACAAGGCAGCGTTACCAACACCGCTGTTCTTTAAATTGAATGTGCGTCGCTTTGCGGTTCTGCAAGTAAATAATGCTTTAAGAAGCGTTCAAATTTCCAATGCTCTGCTACAGCGACGAAGCCAGCGAGCGGAGAGGAGGATGCTTCTCTCACTCTTTTCTTCTTTCTTCGGCCTCCTCACCACAGCGCTTCCTGATTCTCGTTCTCACTTTCTCGTTCAGGCGTCGCTCGTGTCGGCAGGTGCGTTTGTCGCGCTTCCTACTTTTCTTTTTTATCTCTTTCTTTCTATCTCTCTCTCGTCTTTCACCGACTCCCGCTTCTTCGCTCTTCCGGCCGCGCCGAGCATTGCCGTGAAGACAACTTTATGAACAGCACCAGCTCCGTGCGCAACTAATCGTAGAGCAGTGCTAGTGCACCACCGCTTGCCTACGTCACCGACGCGCTGCATTTGTCTTCTAAACTTGCAGCTCACGTAGCTCGGCATTCGTGCGTTGAAATTAATGCTTTTCGCTTTCTCGCGCTTTTTAATATTTATTCCCTTTTGGTAAACTATTTTAACTATTATAACGGGTTATTCCACGCCAAACGTCCGCAATACGGCGACCATCTCAAATGTATTCGAAAAAAATGGTGGTGACTTTTTGCTTGAAAACAGTGAATTGCTAGAATATTTAGGAGAGAAAAAGGTTTGGTCACGTGGGAGCCTTCTGAATTTCGCTGAAGTCGTTTGAGAGTTGTCTGTCAGAAATTTTATCCTGAGAGCCAGGCCCGTAGCCAGGAATTTTTTTCGGGGGGGGGGGGGGGGGGCACTTGCTGAAAACCTTGACTTTTTGAGAAAAACACCTATTTTTATTATTTGTTTTTGGTAAAAACACATACTTCACCAAAATTTCGGGAGGGCCCCCCCCCCCCTGGCTACGGGCCTGCTGAGTGCATACTTTCTCGTTTCAGTAACAAATTTGGTTTACATGTGAAGCAAAGATGTTTGTGTAAGGTGTTCTAAGCTCAGTAACATTACTGCAATTTTTCTGCCGTATACGCTTCCAGAAATTTCGCCCAAATGTCCTATGTTTGCTTTTTTTTTTTTCAGTGTAGTATTGCGCTATGTATGGATATCTGAGTAATAAATACTTACTGACATTATTAGGAATAATGGAATCACTGTTGCGAATGAATTCAATACTTTCTTTTCACGCGTCTCTGGTGTTGTTAAACCACATCCCGAAGAATGTAATGCAAATCTGCGCATCTTCCTTCTATTTCAGAATGTGATCTCAAATCTATGCTTTTTAACTTAAAATTTAATAAATCACCCGGCATTGACGGAATTTCAGTAGATGAGTTACGCAGAAACTTTTATGCTATTAAGCGTGTGTTATTAACGTTGCTCAACCATATTGTTGACACTGGAATTATCCCAGCAGAAATGAGGCCCTAGTGATACCGCTGTTCAAGGGAGGTGCATGAAACAAGCATGAAAATTACCGTCCTATCTCTATTTTACCTTGCATCTCTCAAATACTGGAAAAACACGTCTTGCAAGCTATGTTCACGTACCTTGATGCTAATAACGTTATATCAAATGCGCTATATGGTTTTCTACCAGGTAAAGGCACACTGGACCTCCTAGAGGATATTTCAGACCTTATAAATTTTGCTTTCGAAGCCAACCAGGTTGTATGTGCTCTATTCGTGGATGTTAGCAAAGCTTTTTCACAGTGTGTGTCATAGGCTATTATTAACAAAACTCTCATTTCATTTCATTTCAGAATGTGATCTCAAATCTATGACTGGATTTCGTGGGCCTTTTTTAAAATTACTTGCTAATTTTTTAGACGATAGAACACAGTTAGTATCCATAGGCAGTGCCGCAGCAATATAACCTCTATAGAAGCCGGAGTGCCCCAGGGATCAATATTAAGCCCACTTCTCTTCAACTTATATGTCAATGATCTCGCCGCGGCGCACCTACTCGCATATTTCAATACGCTGACGACACTGTCATTTTGTCTCGGCATTCCCGTTTTCCAGAAGCAGTTTCCCTTCTGCAAGATTCAACGATAAACTTGATGAACTGCTTCGCCAATAATGTGATTAATGTAAAAGTCCTTGAAACACCAGCTCATTTGTTTCCATAATCTTCTAAAAAAAGTTAGTTTAGGCGTCCCATTGCTGGCTCACTGTTCATCTTGTTCTCCGTGTTCTTGTACACCTGTTCCATGTTTGATGTGTTAAATTTGGTGTACTTCTTGACAGTGACTTCGCCTGGAATTCTCACCTGGCGTATGTTTGTTCAAGGCTCCGGGCAGTATCTCGTACAATATACACTGTCAAATACTATACGCCACTATCAGTTCACAAAATGATACTGCAAGCCTTAGGTTATAGTGTTCTGCGGTATGGTATTACGGCGTTAGGTCACTGCGCGAATCGTTGGAAAATAGAATGAACTCTATCCTTCTTTGTATTTTGAAAGTGATTAGTTACGATTTAAGACTGCCCTCGGGCACCGACCTTTTTAAATCATTACGTTGATCTAACTGATGCCCTTCTGACTGAGACGGCTGTCCTGAGGCATTTTTGGTCCAACAAGTATAAAGTCCCTTACGTCAACTACATGCTGCCTCCGACCTAAAACCGTTTTCGGGTGATTCGCTGCTCCACCAGATATGGTCAGCGCACTCGTAGCTACTTTATACCGTCTTGCTTTAATCAACTGCCCCCGAGTGTCTTTCGTGCAAAAACAAAATTGAAGCCGAAGCAACTTCTTCGTCGCAATAATCATAAACTCTTTCGTGATATCTGTACTTTTCCTTCGGCAAATGCCACTACGGTATCAAAACCTTAAGTTAACCATGTATTTCAGGCTGCGCATAGCTGTTTATCAGGGGCGTAGCCAGGGGGGGGGGTTCAAACCCCCCCGAAATTTTTCAATTTTGCTTGCGCATATATTCACGCACACATACAAACGCACGAACATACATAAAGCATGGTTGAACCCCCCCCCCACGAAAAAAATTTCTGGCTACGCCCCTGCTGCTGATGTATTAAAGGCATTAGAATTTTTTTTCTTTTTTTTTTCTTTACAGGTTACAATGATGTTACATTGCTTTATCATGTACTTTCGTTTTTCATTGTTTTTCCGCGTTTTTTCTTTCATCGAAAATATGATGGTGTTCTATTATTGTATTTTTGCCATTGCACGTACGAATGGTAAAGTCATGTAAGGCTAGGTGACGTTATATGTATTACCATCAGTTTTATTTCTTCATGCACTGCTGCCCCCTCTGTCATTTCTGCAAAGAAATAGAGAATATTGAGCATTATTTTTTTGGTGTCGCAGATATTCACTCATAAGAAAACGTCTTCTCATCACTCCGCTTCTAAAGTTAAACTTAAACTTAATTAACGGCATAAATTGTGCTAAGTTTCGGTGCCTCAGGCTTAGGATATTGCCACTGGAATGCCTTTGATGCGGTGTGTAATTTCATTCAAGCTACGAAACGTACACAGTTTTATTCTGAATGCAACAAATATTTGTTAAGTAATTAAAAAAGAGCGTTAAAATGTAACAAATCTATTCGAAGTTATTCTGATCAAGATAACACGGCAGTCTGGTCCACCAGCGCAATCGCACTGTCACTGCCGTATTTATTTCACACGGTATCTATTATTCGATTTTTCGTTTTATTTATTTTTTTACCACTCTTCATTTTTCAAATTATCATCTAAATTTTAAACAAGGAATTCTTGGCCAATCCCCAGAGTGGGTATGTGCCATAGTGCAGAAGGAAAAAAAAAAAGAAAGAGTGTCTGCCGGTTCAATATGATGATAATCTTCTATCTACGACTACAATACATGGCAAACCTCGACTATAACAGCTCTACTCTAAAAACATGCTATATTTCCATAACTTTAATTTGTCTTTTACCCACCGGCTTTCTTGCAACCCTCGCGTAGTGGGTAAGCACCATGGTTTCAGCAGCTGGTGATCGAGCGAGCGAGCAAGTGTCGGTTGCCTGACCATGCTGCCGATGTACTCGCCAGGCTCTCGCACTGAGGCGCCCGCGTCGCCGCTGCGTGTTCCAGAAGCGCGCATCTCGGGCTCAAACTCGGCCCAGGATGGAGGCGGTCTGCTCCGGATAGCGCGAGACGACTCTTTCTGGCCTCCGCGTCCACCGTCCCGCGGCGATGCCGCCTTCGCGTCGCCTTCCCGTGCTGCTACTGGCGCGCAGTCGGTCGCGTCGCCCTCGGCTCTCAGGGTGTCGCAGCCGGGATCCATCTACGTGGAAATCGAAACCGAGTCCACGTCACAGGGAAACGAGTCGGCACCGCTGCTCCAGGGAATCGAAATGCGCAGTGACCTGCCACTGTACGAATGTGCCTTTATTTGAACCTCCATAGCATGCCACCATAAGTGTGCGCAAGGGGCGAGGGGGGGGGGGGCCGCGCCCCCACCCAAATCACATAAGAGGGTTAGGGGGGGGCATAGTCTGCCCCACGCCGTTACTCATTCAGACCTGTCCGTCATTGTTTACAGAGCATGGCTATGGCCACGCAGGTTTTTGACGATAATGACGGCCTTCTTCCCAACTTTACTCCAGGAAAGCCATGGACTAAACGTAGGCCACTGTGAGAGGCACGTCATGGCTTCATTTTCATTCTTTATTCGTTGCGAAGCAACTTGTCTTTTGGACTCGACCAGTAGGGAGGGCGGAAGTACTGAGATGAAGCTTCGCCCCCCCCCCCCTCCTTCCCTCATGGGGAACCCAGCGCACGCCTATGCATACCACATCTCGTTTCCTTTTTGTGTCGTTCTTTTCCTCTCACTGTCACAGAAGTTTAGACATTCATTTTCGCTCGCGATTATGGAGCTAATGAGGGCGAAATTAACGACGATTATATTTCTCAAAATATAGTTGATCAGTCTAAGTTGATTTGGTGTTCCACACGAGTGTCCCATTAGACGCGTAATTTCGTTGCCTTCCACGCGAAAACGGACAGCGTGTGGCCCCGCGTGGGCAAGAGTGGCTCCAGGAGTTCCAGCCGAAGCAGAAGGTCTCGTGCTGCTCGTCCGCCCTCCTCGAAGCTCGAGCGCAACACGGCCTCGTACTGGGTCCTGGGTCTCACCATCGTGTGCCTCGTGTCTGCCAGCGCCCTCCTGATGACGCTCATGAACCGGGGCTACCTGGGAGCACTGGCCAACTCAACCGCCAGCCCAACGACGGCGCACCCGCGCGTGCTACAGACCGACGAGCCGCTTCCCGGCGACCCCAACTTCAAGGCAATGCACATTTCGATGGCATCGGGCTAACTCTTTCGCTACCGCGCCTTTATAATGTGGTTCACCGGTGACCCGAACGCGCCAAGCGAGAATTTAAAACAACAACGTTGCTTGCTGGGCGAGATGGAACAAGTCAGTCAGGATGGTATTTAACGCAAACACCAGACAACAGACAAAGGAGAGGAGAGACAAAGGAGAGGACATAGACGTAGGCGTCTACGTCCTCTCCTTTGTCTCTTGTCTATAGCGTTTGCGCTAAATACCATTATGACTGGGAATTTAAAAATACGGGCGCTCCTATATCAACTATAGTTGCGCCATTTAGCACATTTTGTAAGCATTATTGTTTCGTTTCCTGCGTAGTCAGTTTTCTGCCCGAGCGGCGGCGATTTTTAACTGCGATTCAAAGACGGTGGTTCGCTTGGTTTGTTGGCAAAATGGCAGACGACCCGGTAGCGAGACCTCCTCAAAAATGTTGTTTCTTGGACGATTCTGTTGCGTCCGCAAGCGCTTTTTCTGCTGTTCCTAGCAGAAGTGATTCTGAGGATGATGTCAAATCATGGAAACATAGCTCGGATGATAAAAAAATCGTAGAGAACGCGCCCGGGTCATAGTCAGGTTTTGAACAGTACGTTTCGCTTTCTGGCACATCATTTTTACGCCGATTGAAATGTCCTGAGGATGTTAGCATTACTATATATCTTTTACTTATAGTGTCTCAAGAGTATGTTAAACATTTGGGGACATCACCTTCATGCCAGCAGAGAGTAATGTTCAGCCCAAGACGGTACCCTGCAGTGACCTAAGTGTTGCGCAGTGAAACGACATGTGTCACAAGGAAGATCGGCGTTTTAGGCATCTTTTTCAGAGCGGAAGTAATAAACAGTATTTGTGTTAACAAAAATGAGTAAGCGGGGTGTTGCTGCGAAATCTGATGCCGAGGATGATGGTTCTTGGGACGGCCGCAGAGATGGTGAATTTCATTTGCCTGCTGATCTATGTGGGCATCGTCAAGCTTCCACCACTACACCTCCTCAAAACAAGTACATGCAGAACAACTCTACCGATTGACGAAGTGGAGAAAAATATAAAGAGTGCTAAGAGGACAAGAAACTTGACGACTGGATAAATGCTTCTTGTAACGCCATGTTTTGCCCCACCAACCTTAGAAAAAGTTTCTTTTTTTACATTTTAGAGCTTTAACCTTGGAAAAAATTTGTTCTTTTACTTTTAGACCTTTCAGACATGGTTCCACCTATTTCGATAGCGTAAGACATTAAAATGTGAAGACTTTTTGTAGCTTACAAAGTTTAGAATCTTTTTATTGTGCGCGGTGAAGCCATGCTTTAGGATGTTTTTGGTGCCGCGTGAGTGCTATACCTTTTGGTATCTGTTTTTTTTTCTGTGCTGCTATTCAGTATAATTTGCCAAATACCTATGGCTCAATAGCAGATTTCTCCCACTTCTTAACTGTATTCATTGTATTACTGTGTTTGGAAATTTTGTAGAGGGAAAAGCTATAACCGTGTAACCTATATAGGTTACACGGTTATATATATATCGGAATAATGCAGTTTTCACTGGGCAGACAAAAAAAAAGCTGATGAATCATAAGATTTTGAGCTAGGTCATTCAAACTTGCCTCTAATATGGAAAACTGTTGATCAAACAAGTTGTATATTTCAGATTATTTTCGAATTTTTTTGTTTTTATGTTGGGAGCAACACATTAAAAATGTTCTATGCAATGTTCAGTAAATTTTGTTTTTGATAAATACTCTTGCATTATATACACTAATATTATTAAAGCAATACATTTGAAAAGTACATCACTTAGCTTTCTACTGACATATAATAATACTGTTACACTGTATCTATCATATTATTTCTAACACAAAATAATTACTAAAACCTTCCAAATGGTGGCTACGGTATTTTTCTAACGGTTACGAAATACTTAGAGGGACGGGAGAGTGATGAAAACAACAGCGCCGCAGTGGATGAAGCGCGAAAAAGGCTGCTGGAGAAAAGCGCTTGCGTCCGCCGCTCTTTTGGTCTTACACCCGCTGTTGTGCTGCTTTTTTTATACTTTTTATAGGAGTACTGACACGAAAATTTTACATCTTGTGTTTTTTTTTTTATGCGATAAGTAGCTAACGACCCGCTTATCACGGCTAGAAATCTCGTTTGTTCGAGCGCGCGAAAGTTAATTATTTGGAGACGGTTTTATAACGCCCAGTGTAACGCCCGTCTTCACACGAGGTGGCGGCTGACCAACAGACCCTCGCATGCTACCTAAGGAAATGCCCTACAAGAAAGTGGACGAGGGAGGGCCCTCAGTCGTATAGCTCAAATGGTAGAGCATTGGACGCGTCATACGAAGGTTATGGGTTCGGATCCCACCGACGGAAAGGGTCATTTTTGGTGCACTTTAATTCCTTTCGATTTAAGTGACAATCATTACACTACAGTTAAGAATTACACTGGATACAGTTACACTACAGTTACGTGTTCGCGGATGATGAAGCGTCCTTCCAGTAAACACAACGGGACGTTTTTAGATAAGGTTATGTTAGCTAAGGTTGAAATCAAGGCTTCGACGGAGACCCGTCTGGTCGGGAGGAATCAATGAATAAAAAGATGAGGACGCCGACCACAAGAGAATCAAAATGTATTGACATTTCGGCACCCAGAATGGGAGCCTTGTTAACAATCTATAGATTGTTATTGTGAACATGTTTGTGAACAGGCTCCCGTTCTGGGTGCCCGAAACGTCAATACATTTTGTTCTCTTGTGGTCGGCGTCCTCATCTTTTTATTCAATTAGGTAATGTTAGGTTAAGTCAAAATAGGTTGGCACAATGAACACAGAAAATTCACGCATTGGAACAATCGCTTATACACTAAACGCATACAGGAACGTTGTTGTCAGCCAAAGTTCTAAGAGGGTTGTTGGAGCACGTGTGTAGGCAGCTGTGTCCAGCGAATATCTTGGTCATTTCAACTGAGGACGGTACTGCGAAGGCTCACCTGTTAAAAAGCGCGTGTCATGAGTCGCCAAAAAAAGACTGCGGTGTCAGACACGTGACTCCTTTTGTGCAGCGTAGAACAGGTGTCATGTACCTCTTGCCGTTTTTCATGTGGTCGACTTTACATATAGGCCGAACAAGTAGATGCCATCAACATCACGTTGTTGGAACAGAGGAGTTCGTTGCTGGGGAATGCGCACTAGCATGTGTCCCAACACGCTGCGCAGTGCCCCCATGCTTCATGAAGCTGGGGTCCTATCTATACATCGAGATCAAATAACGAAAGAAATAATTGAGGCTTACAACATCAGAAAAAGGGATGACCAATGTATCAGCGTACCTTCTATTGCCCTATACATGATAGCGAGTTTGCCTTTTTAGATAGTCCGGTATCTTAATATTAGTTTTCTTAGGCTAGTGTGCAGGTGGCCTTTTTCGCGTTTTATTTTCGTATTCGAAATGTGAGCTGCTTTGCCGTTTTTCGCTTTAAAGTGGTCACATGGGTGTGAGGGTATAGTAGTAATCTTTTCTGTCATGTGCTTCCAATAAACATTCAGGTGCGAGTCAGCGCTGTGGTTTGTCCCTCTTTTCTCTTGGTCCGCGTCGTGGTCGCGCTCTGTTTCAATATGTTCAAGAGCTCTCACCAACCGGCCCATCTTTCAATTCTCTCTACTGCGAAGGCTGTAGTAGAAATAGTCTCTGCTGACCGCAATCAGGACCTGGCGTCACCGGCGTAGCCAGGCCCCCCCCCCCCCCCCCCCCATCCCCGATGTTCTCCAATTTTGCATGTGTGTGTGTACACCCACACTTACAAAAACACGCGCGAACATGCATAAAAGCGTGACTGACCCCTCCTCCACCCGCTAAAAAAAGTGCTGGTTACGCCCCTGCTGCGCACAAAGTACGAAGGGTGGTCACGTGGCGTTCACTCGAAAAACTCTTATATGTTTGTATACCTATATTCTGGTTCTACTGGAGTAGATAGAAACATGTGGCTTCCGTATAAGCGAAACCGCATAGGTTCCACAAATGCGTGCAGTTGTTGTTGTGAGACTCTGGATCGACTGTGTCATCGTTCACTCTGTCCTTTGTTTTTTTTTTTTTTTCCTACGTCATCTGCTTGCGCTCTTCAAAATTCTGTTTAATTATAAGAGGTGAAGCATGCAAACGCCGACTCAATAGAAGACAGTTCAAACGCCGGCTTTGGCGTTGTCTTGTTGACTTCTCTTATGTCCGCGTTAGCACGCCTTGCCTTTTATGATAAATCTCTACCAACTATCTCAACTTTCAAGCGTCTAAAATTTGTTATGCTTAGCAAAATGTACCAACTAAGTCCCTAGATTTTTCCCTCTTCTTTCTTAAGTACCGACAACCATTGAAGAGCCGCCGACGAATCTCATTGGCTAACGCTCGTTCTCGGTAACCATGTTCTTCCTAACGCTTTTCCAGCACCTGGTTACCTGGTGAAACGCGTCCCCCGCTCACTATATGAGGGGTGGGGTTGCGGGAGGAGAAAGGCGCGTCGCGTTCGCATATTGTCCGCTGAAAGGTGCATGGATAATGCATTTAGACGTACGTGACTTTGTAAGTCTTCCAAGTTAGGATGAACATGGCCGCAGAAGCCGGCTGCGCGTGAGACAGGGCCGGGAGTGGAGGCAGTTGTCGGTACTTAGGCAGAAAGAGAAAAATCTAGGAAGGGAGAAATATAGGGGACCTTAGCACACACCAGCCTCGTTGTTAATCCGTCTCATTGTTCGTGTTGTGCGTATCTATGTCCCTCCTGCGGAAAAACAGGTGGCCATCTTGTTCCGGCCGCCCGATAACCGAAGCCAGCAGACTGGCGATTCCACCCTGAGGACGCCAACTTTCTTCACATCTGCATCGACGCCTCCGAGCACTCCGGGACTGCCCATTGGCACAGGGGAAGGCGAGACGCCGCCCCTTCCGAAGCCCGCGCCCCCTGCCGGCGGCTGGATTGATACGACTCCATTGACGGCGGCAACACACAGGTATAGTGCCTATATAAAACGGACGTGCATGTTTGTTTAAAACATAGCGCGACGTACGTCAGGTGGCGAGAGCAGGGGAGGGGAGGGGGGCGCTCTCCAAAAGTACTTTTGCCTACCTCGCTCCCCTTTCCCTCAAAGAGCAGACACCTGCAGTCGGATACAACTTTAGAAGTCCGCGGCATTTCCTCCTCAAAGGCGGAAGCACACAAGCCTGCACCAATGGGCGCGCGCTCCAGAGGGACGTCATGAGCCCGACTGACGGGGACTCCGCCTTCGGGGTACATTGCCGAGTGCATGAGCAGGACTATTTCTTTACTCGCAGAGGCGATCGGCTGCCGCGCTTCGGTCGGCTGGGCGGGGCCTCTCCGGACTTTTACAGCGAAAGCTGTTATGAGATCATTTCAGCGGTCGTTTTTATCGCCGGTGTCCGCCGCCGGTGTCCGTAACCACTATCGCTCGAAATAAGAAAAAAAAATGAACTAAGAAAAAATTCCAGAATGCAACGAGGTCCGAACCTGGGCCCTCTGCGTGGGAGCCCAGTATTCAACCTCTGAGCCATACCGGTGTTTGAAACTGCTTTGTGAAAAGGTCCCATACAGGCTTCATGTCGGGAAGGAACCACATTAACACATGCAATATAGCGTGGTAGAAAAGTAAAATAAGCACCAAGCGTCGCACAACGCGAATTCTGTAACCAGGCGTCACAATGCGAATTGCGCAACGAGTAGGTTTTTGAATGCTTCCAACCCATTACAAATGCTCCGCACAATTCTTCATCGTCATCAGGCACAGCATGAACAAAGCGCATAATGCTTTACATGCGTTTAGCAGGCACCATGGCATCCGTAGAATGACGAAAAATGGCATAGTGCCTGCTTCCCTACTTCCCAAAAATTACAGTGATTTATAGCGTAGTGGGTTCCTCGCAAGTGCACTTGTATTGGTTGCCAATGAAGCCCATAAGCGCATGATCCATTTCCTCGGGGTCTCAGTAAAGTTCTTCGCCCCCCCCCCTCTCTCCCACGTCAACGTATGTTATACAGCATGGCGGGAGAGGGAAATAGCGACCGGGCGTCACCCAATGCAAATTACATAACTGGTGGGCCGTTTAAAGATTCGAACCCTTTACAAAGGGCTGAGTCATAATTCTTTATCGTCATCAGTCGTCGCGTCAACAAAGTGCACACAATGCCTTACAGACGTGTAGCTGGTGCCTCGCTTCCCCGCAGAATGACAAATAATGGCTTAGTAGGTGCTTCCCAACTTCACAAAAATTGTGATTTATGGCGTATAGTGGGTACCTTGCTAGTGTACTTGTATTGTAGCCCCAAGAGAGCTTACAACGGACTCTAGAAACGCCGCTCTTCCAGCTTTCGCTGTGACTGTGCTGTGGTTTCAGCGCAGGCCTGGCGTTTTTTTAAGCTGTATCCGAATATAGTCAAAACACAACGCATAAGTCGCCCGACTCCCTGCCACCCTGACGGAACTCGCTTGTTGTGGATGTCCCCCTCGCCAGTTAAATAGTTCAAGCATCAAAAATGAAAAGAGAAAGAAAGGACTCCGCGCCCACTTCTTATATGCTCTTGCTGACATTTCGCGGGAAGCTTGTATTTTATTGTCTCTATATCTTTCAGTGTAACGCTCCCAACAGTCGCAGTTATTTGCCTAGTATTCAAGAAATAAACGGCGAACTAGCAATGCGTCGTGGAAAAAAAAAAGCCCCGGCTGCAGGCAGCACAAGTGTTCCTATATATATGCTCCTGGAAGCACACACACTAACTCCCTACCTGCCGGCAGTTGCAGAGCTAAATCGCTCGGAGAGGCTCGCTGCGCAGGCACAGCTGTTGAGGCCGTTTCCTCTTCTTTTCTGTCATGAACTCATGTTATAGCTTGTTTCGTAGCAAAAAATAATATTGGTTAATGAAATGCTACACGTAACCTAACTGTAATCGGAAAAGGATGGAGGAGGTAATAGGGGTACAACGTGGATGGCGCTTGAACTTCACCTCCAAGAGTGGACAGCGTGTGCGGGCCCCCTTCTCACTTGCTTCTCACTGTCTTCTCACTTGCTTGCCACGCTTCGCTTCTCGGTGAACACGTGAACCGTGCCGCAAAGAAAGGAGTGTCTGTGCGCGTAACATTGGCCGTTTTAAACTCTCCTAGAATGCTTATGCAAGTACAATTGCCAAGTGCCCAGTACGCCATATTTCATCATTTTGTGAGTTATCGAAGCACCACTAGGCGTCT